>NW_026690808.1:517500-698345 GCF_019097595.1 Hemibagrus wyckioides | reverse complement strand
TCGAGGCATGGACTCCACTAGATCCCTGAAGGTGTGCTGTGGTATCTGGCACCAAGATGTTAGCAGCAGATCCTTTAAGTCCTGTAAGTTTGCGGTAGGTGGGGCCTCCATGGATTGGACTTGTTTGTCCAGCACATCCCACAGATGCTCGATTGGATTGAGATCTGGGGAATTTGGAAGCTGCAAGTCAACACCTTCATTCTCACTTGTTGTGCTCATCAGAAGCCATTCCTGATCCATTTTTTGCTTTGGGGCCACGGTGCATCATCCTGCCTGAAAGAGGGCCTACAGACATCCAGGAAATACCGTTACCATGAAAGGGTGTAGATGGCCTGCAACAATGCTTAGGTAGGTGGTTCATGTCAAAGCAACATCCATATGGATGGCAGGACCAAAAGGTTTCCCAGCAGGAACATTGCCCAAAGCATGACACTGCCTCCGCCAGCTTGCCCCCTCTTCCCATAGTGCATCCTGGTGCCATGTGCACACACACCCGTCCATCCACGCTATGTTAAAGAAAACTTGATTTACATCACACCAGGTCACCTTCTTCCATTGCTTCGTGGTCCAGTTCTGATGCTCACGTGCCACATTGTTGGTGCTTTCAGTGGTGGTGCACAGGGTCAACATGAGCGCCCTGACTATGCAGAAGGTCCCATAAGTAACAAACCGTGATTTACTGTGTATTAGGACACCTTTCTATCCAGAACCAGCATTAACTTCTTCAGCAATTTGGGCAACAGTAGCTCGTGCTTGTGGATCGGACCACATGGGCTTTCAGCCTTCACTCTCTGCGATGCATCAGTGAGCCTTGGCTGCCCATGACCCTGTCAATGGGTTCACCACCGTTCCTGCTTTGGACCACGTTTGATAGATACTGACCACTGCAGACCGGGGAACATCCTACAAGACGCTGCAGTTTTGGAGATGCTCTGATCCAGTGGTGCAGCCATCACCAATACTTTGTCAAACTCTGCTCAAATCCTTACACTTTCCCATTTTTCCTGCTTTTAACACATCAACTATGAGGACAAAATGTTCACCTGCCTGTCTAATGCATATCCCACACACTAACAGGTGCCATGATTGAGGGAGATCATCAGTCTTATTCACTTCACCTGTCGGTGGTCAGGCAGTATTATGGCTGATCGGTGTACATCTGGGTAACCATGTACCCTTTAGCGCGAGAGCTGATTAATCAGGTAGTCTAAGTATTGATTTGAAGTATAAAACCAGTAGTCAGGGTTGTTTAAAAGTCACTTTTTAATGGGGATGAGTATTATATTGTGGAAATGTAAAATTCTCGTTGGTCCAAGCTCATCAACTCGTTCAGGATTTTAGTGTGTAATGTAGAAACAACAGCATGTTCACTAGCAGCTTAACTAACATTAGGGGCTAAACATTATATTTATATTATATTTACCCGCATAAAATGTGTACAAATTAGCAACAAATAGACATATAGATATAATTAGTCCAACTATTACAGTGTAATTTAAATCGGTAAAAATCGGCAAAGTCAAGCTTAGCACGCTGAAGCTAGCGGATCACAAAGCTTAATCATGATTTAGTGTAAAACCAGTAGTCAGGGTTGTTAAAAGTGACCTACTAACAGGGTCAATATTTCATTGTGGAAATAAAATAAATTCTTGACCAAGCTTAAGGATTTTCTTGTGTCATTTAAACCAGTAGCCGAGTTCACTAGCACGATAACTAGCATGATGCTAACTGTGTAAATGAAATGATTAGCGAAGTTCTCTAGGTAGATAACATACATCTGTAACTAAGTTCTTTAGACCTGACTAAATCACTAGTCTAGTCATGATTTAGTGTAAAACCAGTACTCAGGGTGTGAAAAGTCACCTTTAAATGGGTAAATATTATATTATGGAAATAAACTAAATTCTCGTTACCCGAGCTCATCAACCTCAGGTTCAGGATTTTAGTATGTAATTTAAAGCAGCAGCATGTTCACTAACAGGTGAACTATTATTAGGAGAAATATCATATTCACATTAATATAACCAATAAAGTGTTAAATAATTACAACAAATATACAAGTTCTCTCGGTAGATATGATTAGTCCAAATATTACACTGTCATTGAAATCGCTAAAAATCGACTAAAGTCCGTTAGCTGGCTAGCTGCTGAATCACAAAGCTAAGCACGATTTATTTTTATTAAAACCAGAGAAGGGGTTGTTAAGAATGGACTTCTAATGGGGTAAATATTTCATTGTGGAAATAAAATAAATTCTTAAACCGAGCTTAATGATTTTATTGTGTAGTTTAAACCAGTAGCCAGGTTCGCTAGCACGGTAACTAGCATTAGGCTAATTCACGGCAAGATGAGGTGTCTTGTGTGCTACATAACATTAGACTGTAACACTGTCACTTTAACATGATTTATTGTAGAAACAGTGTGGCATTAAAGGATAAAGATCATCCTACCTTGAGGACACTGAGTGTGTTCTAGCAGGAGCAAATTATAAAATGTAAAATATATAATTTGTAAATGCATTTTTACGGACTTCACTTCCTGGTTTCCGTGACAGTTCGGTTTTTCTCGGAGGTTTTCGGTGGATGCCGTAAACAGGAGTTTTTTTTTTTTTAAGGTCGTATCGCCTTTAAACTGGTCCTACAGTTTGAATTCCAACTGTACAGCTACATGCTGCCTTAAACTTCAGCTATGCTTCACTCCCTGGGCTTCCCGGACATTTCAGCTCATTATTATGATTATTATTATTATTTATTCATTATTGACTCTTGTTACTAGTTAGTGCTGGTTTATACTAGTTAGTGCTGGTTTATACTAGTTAGTGCTGGTTTATACTAGTTAGTGCTGGTTTATATTGGTTTATACTAGTTAGTGCTGGTTTATACTAGTTAGTGTTGGTTTATACTAGTTAGTGCTGTTTTATACTAGTTAGTGTTGGTTTATACTGGTTCTGAAGGTCGTAAGATTTGGATTATCTTTTGGCATTTTTGCTACACCCCTGTTTCGGATTTCTTCTGTACTCCACTACTGGATTTGACTCCTACACCGACTCTACAGCGCAGCGATGATGAACTTCGGGGAGGAGCCGAGCCTCAGCACCGGATGTGGATCCCGAGCCGGATGGAGCGGACTGTACGACCCTGAACGGTGAGTTACTGAGTTTCTCTTTTTCACTTAAGTATAAAGTCTTTAAACACCGGTTATTACATAAAACCACAATCAGGAATATCGTTTTATATGATTAGATGGTTTTGAGAAATTCTGTTCGGCTAATCTTTATTCGCTAATCGCTTATCGCATTCGATCAGTATGCTAAAGCTAGCGGACAAAATGGCAGACTCCAGTGAAACGAGCAGGGAAGAAGAAAACAGTGTTGATGTTTTCAGATATGTTAACATCAGCTTTTCATAAAAGTCCCAATGTTTACTTAACGCTTACAAAGTTTACTAAGTCAAGCCGAGGAGTATTAGCAAAGATTAGCTAGACGGCTAGTTAGCATGTAGCTAAGTAATTGTTTTTCAGTGTTTATAGTTTTTTGATGGGGTGAATAGAATAAGTTAAAATACTTACAATAACATGAAGTAACTTATTATTTTAAGGATTTTTCATTGTCCGTGTTTGTCGAAGTTGTTAAAGCGGAGAGAGAAAGGGGCTGTGAGGAAAGGCAGCTAGCTGAACAAAACCAATCGGTACAAATAAATGGAGCTAGTGTGGCAATGTAGAGTGCAGCTAGGCAAAAATATCAAGCTGTTTGTTTCAATTCTGTTCAGCAAGGTTTTGTTTCTAGCTGTCGTGAATAAAATAGTTAGGAGTAGTGTAATTTACGATAAAGGGCGAATTTTTGAGAGGAGACACAATTGGACTCAAAGGGGATGTGAACCACTGGAGTAAGAAAGTGCTAAAGTAATAGACTGTAATAGAAATGTATTTTAATCTGCATTTTTAGGGGAAGATATTTTTAAGCATTGAAATAAGTGCACAGTGTGACTAACAGTGAAGCCGTGATACTGGAAGAGCCCTGTATAACACCTATAAATGCAGCTAAAATGTAAATACTGAGTTTTTAATGCAGTGTTATAGGAAGATTACAGTAATATAACTTGTGTAAATACTTCTTGTTTTGATAGTGAGGCTTTCCTGCTGTATAAAACATACACAGTGCTATTAAAATAATACCCCATCTCTGTGAGGAGGCCACCACCTTCAGGGAGTCCACAGCCTTCAACAGTTCCTTTGCCCCAGCCTTATTTCAATATCGACATCCACAACATTGTGACTGGTATGTACTATGCTCCTGCCACATTAAATGATAACTCTTGTCCCACGCCAGGGCATAAGGAGGAGGTGGGACGAAGAGGATGGCAATCAAGAAGCCCCTCTGAGTAGACGGCAGCGTGTGGATCCTGGATGGGGAGATGGAGTTCATCAGGACGCCTGGACTTGAGGATTTAGAGAGTTTAATCAGTCACATGTACAGTGAATTTACACAAGCTACTAATGCTACAATTAGTCTGTTTCTTCACAAATTAACTAGCTAACTAACTCACAGGTTTATTAACTTTTAAGCATTAGAAAGAAAGGAGAGAAAAATTTACAAGGTCTCTCTCTCTACTACCTTATAAATTTGGCCATTTTAATGTTTTACATTTAACAGAAAATATTAGTTGTAATTAAACTTACATGAAACTAATTTATTGCAGAAGCTGTGGATTTGCTGAGAGAATCGACAGATACTCCCTCAGTCCTCCAGGTATGTGTCAGTAAAATATTTTAACTACATGTGAAACGTGTAGGCTGCTTTTGTCTAAGTGTGTGTGTGTGTGTGTGTGTGTGTGTGTGTGTGTGTGTCTTAAGGTTGTTGAGACAATCCTGCCAAGCAGCTACCCACAGAAACTCACTCCACATCTTCAGCTGTTGTTCTGGTAACCAAACCTGTCATTTATTTACTAAATCTGATCTCTGGATTTTCCAAGTGACAGAATGTTTGAAAGTGTTAGTGTGAAACTGCTATGATAAAAAACACTGATGATCCTCATCTTCTACTTTTCACAGCCCCTCAGTGCTGGTGAGCTGAACAGCACCTGCTGTAATGTTGAGTACAACACTGCAGACTCCTCCAACTCCCAGTCTGGGGTATTGTACAGTGCTGCAGCTGAGATACAAACACACACACATCCTTCTTTACAAGTTCTAATGTTTAGTTTCTCTATTTCTAGGCAGTGGACGTTAAGGGATACTTCCTCGGGATGATAAGGGGTCCTGAGAGTGGTTTTTGCTGGTTTAAAACCACCAAGACGCGCTACTGACCAGCTGGTAATCACCATCTTTGTTACTCTGATGAAGAGAATTGATATTAATGATTATTAGATGAACACTTTTGAGAAGTAGATCTTGAGTTTCAGCTAATTGTCATTTGCAGGGATTCCTTATCAGACCACCATCGAGGACCATTTCACTGTCATACAGGTGAGGGATTATCTGTTGTGGCGTCACAAAACTTTTGTTAGTTGCAGTGACTAATTGTGTTCACTTCAAATTGTTCTCCTAAGTCTGAATATGGGAAGGTGACAGAGCTCCTTTCCTGTAACCGGGTGGAAACCATCATGGAGCCACTTGAGGATTATGTGGTAAATTTATTGCAATGTCATGAAGTCTTTATTTGTAGATAGTAACTCTTGGAATTTTGTACACATATGGGTCTGCAGTGTTCATTTATATATATTTTTTAATTTAACAGCAAACCTTTAAAAAGGTGTCCTGCACGTTCCTGCATGTGGCTAAAGATGGTCAGGTGAACACCTCCACCTGGGAGCAGGAGCAGGTTGACTCTCCCCACAGTGATTCAGAGGAACAGTACGACTCTGAGGTAATTCCGTGTTTCAGACCTGATGTGTATCTACAGATGCTGCTATTCCCCTGAATGGGAGGCTGTAACATTTACTGTGTGAGTTTTAATGATTTATTGCTAATGTGTCTTGCAGGAGAGTGAGGGAGAGCCTTAGCCAAGAGGAGATGGAGGTGCCCTTTACTTGGTACGCTTCTCTTCACAGTTTAATGGTATAAAGGAGTAATGTATGTTTAATACACTAAGCATGTAAATCTTTTGTTTCTTAGGGACCATCTTACAGAGAGAGGGGTAACTGATATCGGCCTGAAGCTGCATGCTCTCCGTGAGGCGTTCGCTGTGAGTAAAACCTTTGTTTAGCTGCTGTTTTTGCTCAGGGAAGTTCACTCTGCTTTAACTTATATTATGTGCTGTCTTATATTCAGATTCATCTTACCTGCATCCACAATCAGAACTTCTTGTTCGTTATGGGGAAGAAGATTGTGATGCCTCTGGCATGTCCTATGTAAGTTCATAAATGCTTGTGTAACATGACAAATGTTTAAATCTAAAAGATTTTGATGTGATAGAAAACAGGACTCCATTATGTAAAGCTAATTTCTTCTTGTAACTTTTCTCTTCTGTGCAGGTCTACCACTACAACTTCGTGGACATCTTTTTGTTGGATTGTGACAGTGATGATATAATTTGTCTATAGGATCAGCTTACAGATCTCACTGAAGTGCTGTTTACTCAGCGCCCGGAGTTCTACCAAGACCCAGCAGCCTTAGCCAGCAAACTGAGACCTTTCCTCAGACAGAGTGTCCAGAAGATGATGGACATCCCTCTATCCTTGTCTATATAGATAACTGCTAATAGTAATTAGTATAAATAGTAGCTGCAAATAATATTGTTGTAAATAAACTTATAGTTGTATAGTGTTTATATAGTTTACTTTAATAAATGTTTTCATTTGCTCCTATTACCGTCTCATTCTGATTATTTTTAGTCATCAGTATGTCTACTGTATAACTGCAATAGTGTGAATGAGAGTACATTCCTACACACCATAAAGTCTGATCATCTTTATTTGCACTGACCTTCATCAGTGATGCTGCCACTGCTGGAGCCACCACTACTTTTAGAACATGGTTGGGAAGAAGCAGAAGACAGGGTTTCACCAATTAGAGGCTTAGGAGTTGGGGATGGCGATGGAGTCAGGGTAGGGGATGTACTCTTAGATGTGGAGGAATTCCCAGACTGAGGTCTCTTTTTCAGATCAACCTTCTGTGGAGATTGTAGGCTAGTGTTAGGTTAGATTGATGGAAATGAACAATACTCATAAAACACACTGACTTGGTACAGTTAATATATAGTAGTTTCTATCAGAGATACACACTCGCTCACTTATTAAGACTATTTGTACAGTCCCCTCTGAAAATACTCAAATGTTTTTTTTTATACTTTGAAGACAATTTGGCTTTAAGTTCCAAAAAAGTATATAAGGCTATAGACCAGAATTCTCAGATTTCATTTCCAGATATTTACATCTAGATGTGTAAACAACAACCTGTTATTTTTTCCACAATCAAAATACTGGACATGTGACTGGTGTGTCCTGTTGCACAGATGTCCTGTGCTGACTGAATGAATGTTACTGATACTGAACAATTGGGAGAGCTGGTACAGTTCACAAAGTCTCAGAATGATTTTGCTCTCTGGTCAGCTCTCCTCATTTCTCTAGCTGGTCATTTAAACTCAGTAAAGATGAATGTTTTGCCTAGATTTAAAAAAAAAATTACATAGAAAGAACAACTGGTTGTGAGTAATTCTGCTTAGTTTCATGATTTTGTGATGCTCAAACGGCTCACAACAAATTTTTACATTTATCAGTCCATTGACTGGACATGGTTTTGGCCTGACTCCTGCAGTACTAGACTATGTCCACTAGAGGCTCTTTCACATTTATTTTAATTTCTTTACAATATGGTTTCATTTTCACAATTCATATATACAGAGTCAACCAAAAATGTATATACACTTCAGGAGAAGAAAAATAGTATGATGTAAATTATATTAGTATAATATTAATAATATTATCATAATATCATCATATATATCAATCTATAACGTATAGCAATAAATTTAGTAACACAATACAATATTGGGCCCATAGTGCGAGGGCCCGTCATTGCTGCTTGCAGCTATATTTATTATTTTTTCTGATTATGTGAATTCTTCTTCTATAGTTGGTCAGTCTAATCATTAGGATGTCCTTATAATTGTGGCTTGATCTTGATCAAAAGTGTATTGAGTACAAGTATGTGCACTGTGTATACATAATTTATATTAATGTTTTGTTTGCTTATTTAAACGATTGTGATTATATTTAGTTAGTTAGTTAGTCAGTTATTTAGTTAGTTAGTTAGTTAGTTAGTTAGTTAGTTAGTTAGTCTCTAAACTCAAATTCAGTTTCTTCTGTACATATTTGACATACACTATTTTTTGGTTTGTATAACTGTATATATATATAATCAGAAAGAGGACATTCTTTAAAAAAGAGAGATTTGATTTGAAACCTGAACTGCTATCAGGTCCATGCTGAACACCTTCTGACCAATCCAAATCAAGTATAAATTTTAATCTCAATACTGCACATACAGTCTTATGCAAAAGTTTAGGCACCCCTTGATAAATAACAGATTTTGGTGATTTTTAATTGAAAAGATGTTAACACCGTCTCTCTTGGAAATGGAAAAAATGCACAATATTTTCAGCAAACATTGATGCATAGTTACTTCTTATGCCATAAATTGAACAAAAATAAAAAATAAAAACATTATTATGGCACTGTGCAAAAGTTTGGGCACTCCAAGAGTTCCAGAGTCTCAGATTCTTTTTACAAAGTTTCAGACCTTAATCAGCTCGTTAGATCTGATGCATGGCAACAGCTGTCATTAGTAAATGCCAATTTCAAAGCTTTACAAATACTTTGACTCTTCAAACCTTCAAACACTTGCGGACATGCAACAACCATGGGTTCCTCCAAACAGCTGTGTAAGACTCTGAAAATGAAAGTTATTGATGCCCACAATGCAGGAGAAGGCTACAAGAAGATAGCAAAGCGTTGTCAGCTTGCAGTTTCCACAGTGAGAAATGTAATTAAGAGATGGCAGTTCAGGGGAACTGTGGAGGTCAAGATGAGATCTGGAAGACCAAGAAAACTCTCGGAGAGAACTGCTCGTATGCTGGTCAGAAAGACAAATCAAAACCCCCATTTGACTGCAAAAAACCTGCAGGAATATTTAGCAGACTCAGGAGTGGCGGTGCAGTGGTGGAGCGATGCTTGCACAGATAAGACCTTCATGGAAGAGTCAGCAGAAGAAAACCTTACCTGCGTCCCCATCATAAAATCCAACGTCAGAAGTATGCAACACAACATCTACAGAAGCCTGATGCGTTTTGGAAACAAGTGCTGTGGACTGATGAAGTTAAAATAGAACTCTTTGGCCACAATCAGCAAAGGCATGTTTGGAGAAAAAAAGGAGCAGAATTTCATGAAAAGAACACCTTGCCAACTATTAAGCATGGGGGTGGATCTATCATGCTTTGGGGTTGTGTTGCAGCCAGTGGCACAGGAAACACTGCACGGGTGGAGGGAAGAATGGATTCCACTAAATACCAGCAAATTCTAGAAGCAAACATCACACCATCTGTACAAAAGCTGAAGCTGAAAAGAGGATGGCTTCTACAACAGGACAATGTTCCTAAACATACCTCGAAATCCACTATGGAGTACCTAAAGAGACGCAAGCTGAAGGTTTTGGAATGGCCATCACAGTCCCCTGATTTAAACATCATTGAAAATTTGTGGGTAGATCTTAAAAGAGCTGTGTATGCAAGACGACCAAAGAATATTACAGAACTAGAAGCCTTTTGCAAGGAAGAATGGGAGAAAATCCCAAGTACAAGAATTGAAAGACTTTTAGCTGGCTATAAAAAGTGTTTGCAGTGGTGATATCTCCCAGAGGAGGTGTTACTAAGTACTGATTATGTAGGGTGCCCAAACTTTTGCACAGTGCCACAATAATGCTTTTATTTTTTATCTTTGTTCAATTTATGGCATAAGAAGTAACTATGCATCAATGTTTGCTGAAAATATTGTGCATTTTTTCCATTTCCAAGAGAGACTGTGTTAACATCTTTTCAATTAAAAAATCACCAAAATCTGTTATTTATCAAGGGGTGCCTAAACTTTTGCATACGACTGTAATTATCAAATAAAAGTCTATCAAGCTGTTATCCAAAAGTCTGAAATAATGTTTCTCTTAAGTGTTTTAATTCAAATCCATATTTTGGTGTGATTTATACACATGGGTTTGTCCATTCTGACTTTTGGACGCTTTATTATGTCCATTTTATGATGAAACAGGAAAAGACTTTGAAAATCATCTGTCATTTTCTGATCATGATAAATATCAACACAACTAGACTGAAATATACAGGTAAGATATGCAACTAACTGTAACATGAACAGAGCAAGATATAAACTGATATCTACTGGTTTCCTGTCAGGGTTGTGGACTGTTTTCTGGTCACTAGAGGCCCCCACTGCCTTTTTGTTGGTGTCCAGTCTCTGTCATTATGTCTAATAGGTGTCTCCTGTGCTTTGTTTAGGTTTGTGTATTTAAGTCACCCTTTTCCTCCACAAATACTTTGCTTAGTGTTTCCTGTACCTTGATTAAGTCTAGGTCAGCCGTGTGCTCTGTTTTATGGCCTTGTCCTTAAAAGACTTTGTGCATCTGGTATAGTTCTTTGTTTTGATTGATTGACAAGTGCTCTTTTGAATGCCTTATGGATTTATTTTGTGGACTAATTAGAATGACTTTTTGGAAGTATTGACTTTGTTTTTTGATTAGACTCCTGTGAACCTTTTGTATGCTTTTGGATTAACCTTGTGGATTTTGGGGATTTATTCTTTGGAACTACTGTCAAGTCTTTTGAGCTGACTTGTTGGATTTGTTTTGTGGATTATTTGACCTGCATTATTATCTAATTAAAGATAAGTAAACATTTCTCCAGAACTGTGATCTGGTTATCTGCATTTGTGTTCAGCCCCCTTTGATTGTGTTCAAGTTTTCTCACTAGTCTTGCCCTCACTCACCGCCATAACCCACTTTTTTATATAGATATATTCATTCAGAGATCTGGTGAAGACCACACCTCTATGGGTCAGGGCTGCAGGGCTATTTTGGCAGCAAAAGGAGGACTAACAATATTAGGCAGGTGGTCATAATGTAATGGCTTAAAAGTTTATGCATGTATATACACTACTGTTCAAAAGTTTTAGAACACCCCAATTTTTCCAGTTTTTTATTGAAAATTATTCAGTTTAATGTCTCATTGCTCTCTGAAATGAAAGCATAGTACAAATAAGCAATTGGAGTTAAAAAGAAATCATGGAATCAATTTCTGGACCAAAATGTATTCTAAACTTTTGACTCATCGAAGTAGCCACCTTTGGCAGATCTAACAGCTGAACACACTCGTGGCATTCTTTCTACAATAGAAATCAAATATTCTTCAGAAAGTTCTTCCCAAATCTGTTGCAGAAGTTTCCATAAATGTGTGGCACTTGGTTGCTTTGCTTTCACTCTTCTGTCCAGTTGATCCCAAACCAGCTCCATGGGGTTTAAGTCTGGAGACTGTGCTGGCCACTCCATGTTTTCAAGCTTACCATCTTGTTCTTTTTTCCTGAGGTAGTTCTGGCATAGCTTGGACTTGTATTTTGGGTCATTATAGGATGAACCCCTGACCAACTAGGTGCATACCAGAGGGTATTGCATGGTGCTGCAGAATGCTGTGGTAGCCGTTTTGGTTCAGGGTGCCTCTCACTCTGTACAAGTCACCGACCCTGGATCCAGCAAAACAGCCCCAGACCATCACACTTCCTCCTCCATGTTTGACAGTTGATGCCACACACTGTGGAACCATCCTTTCGCCTACTCGACGGCATACAAAGATCCTGCGTGATGAACTGAAGATTTCAGTTTTTGATTCATCAGTCCATAATACCTTCTTCCAGTCTTCAGTAGTCCAATGGTGGTGTTTCATGGCCCAGGCAAGCCTCTTTGTCTTATTCTGACGTCTTAGTAATGGCTTTCTTGCTGCAACTCGTCCTGTCAAACCTGCAGCTCAAAGTCTTCTCTTCACAGTTGAAACTGAGACTTGCTTACTACGACCACTATCAAGCTGTGCTTGAAGCTGTTGTCCTGTGAGCTGCCTATCACACAAGCTGTTAACTCTCAGAAATTTGTCCTCTGATTCAGTTGTGGCTTTGGGTCTGCCAGACCTCTTCCTGTCAGAGTTTGCCCCAGTTTCTGAGTGCCTTTTGATGGTGAAGGAAACTGTACTCACTGACACCTTGACTTTCTTTGCAATTTCTCTGTAGGAAAGACCTACATTTTTAAGTGTTATGATGGTCTGTCTCTCTTCCATTGTTAATTCACTTTTTCTCGCCATTTTTGTAGCAACACGCTACTTTCTGCAGTACAATACTGTTCAACTGATGCTCACGAGGGTATGGTACCACAGTGTGTTCCAACACTGCTTTTATGCAGACAGAGGGGGTTGTAAGTAATCCAGAAAAGCTGGAAGACCTGTAGGAATTAGTAGCACCAGCTTTCAAGGCTTGATCAACCTCCATTGCTGCAGAACAGCTTTAAATTGTTAACCCATTTTGTGTTCCCTGAAAAAGGCCTTTTCGTATAATTCTGAAATGTACATTATTCTTCAGTTTTGGGTAACCTTACCTTTTTTTTAACCTCTGGCAGTTCACCACTTACCTTTGTACCATTTCAAGCTATTCATTGGACTTGAATTGCAATAAATAACTGGAAAAATTGGGGTGTTCTAAAACTTTTGACCGGTAGTGTATGTGTGTGTATATACACACACTTTACTGTGCAAACAGTGTGTATGTGTAAAAATAAGAATTAATAAGAAAAAAAGCTCAGATATTTAGAGACAGACCTTTTTTATTTATATATCTATTATATAAGTCAGTATGAGTGAGAGTGAGGGGAATCACGTAGTCCCACCCCCTGTGAGGAGTCCATCCCCTCTCCGGACCCCACCCCCTGTGAGGAGTCCATCCCCTCTCAGGACCCCATCCCCTTTGAGGAGGCCACCACTTTCAGGGAGTCCACAGCCTTCAACAGCTCCTTTGCCCCAGCCTTATTTCAATATCGACATCCACAGCATTGTGGCTGGTATGTACTATGCTCCTGCCACAATAACTCCTGTCCCACGCCAGGGCATAAGGAGGAGGCAGGACGAAGAGGATGGCAATCAAGAAGCCCCTCTGAGTAGACGGCATCCTGTGGATCCTGATGGGGAGGTGGAGTTCATCAGGATGCCTGTCCTAGTCCCCACTTGGGTAGTTAGTATTTTTGTGAACGAGATGTAACTTTAAAAAGCTCAGTCTTCACCTCATGTTCATCCCCTCGTATTCATGATGTAAGGTATGTATCTGTGGTAAGTATTTCACCCCTAGATTTCAGCATTAGTCTCATCTCTATCATAATCTATAAATGTAAACATTTTAATGATTGTAGAATTGTAGAAAATGTCTGCTGGTTTTTACATTTAGTTTTTGTTAAATGTATAGGATCTTTAGATTATTAATGTTGTTTTATTTCCTGTGTATTAGTCTAATTTACATTAATAATATAATTATATTAATATTATTTGCATTGTTGTTGATTTATGCATTTCTGTAAATATTTATATATTACATTTTTAAGATTAAGATTTTTTTCAATAAGTTATAAAAATGTAGTGTACTCCCACCCCCCGAATCCCCCCCATTCCCTTCTAAACCCCCTAAACACCCCCACCCCCAAGTTTAGAGTTTATTAAGATATTTATACCACAGCGATTTCCCAATGATAGCAATGTTTCATTTATTAAACATTAATGTTACATACAGTAAGCATTTCATAAAAATGTCACATCAGCCTTTTTAAGAATCACTTTATTAAACAACAATCAGTTTTTAAATTCATTCATCGTCTCAGATTATGTCTGGCATACACATATTTATTTTAGAAATAATTATTATTAATATTAACGTATAATAAATGCTACTAAAATAATGCTAAAGTGATCGTACTAAAATGTTTTAAAATAATGCACACATTTCAATTAGATTCAAGCATTTTGTTGTGGTATAAAATATATTATCTTTAATAAGTTTAAAGTTCATCATTGCTTGTAAATAGTTATAAATAGTTAATAAATTATTTTTTTGTTCAATACTCATGTGTCTCCAGTGTCTTTTTTCTATAACACATCATAAGCATTTCTCATTTATTTCTCATATAATTACACTGTAGAAATTCTCCATCTGCTGGAACTTTGGTGTTCAGAAGTAATTCCACTGTTTTCCTCTCACAAGCAAATACTTTCTAGCCAACAGTCTAAACCTGTTAAATCTGTAGAACTAATGATCTGGTGTTGTTGTAATGCCAAATAAACTGATAACAAGTGAAGCTCAAGATGTGATTTTAATTGTACATGTTCAAGTTAATTCACAAAGGTGATTGCAGCATGTTGGTCAAGTGATCAGTTCATAGATGAGACTTAGGAACTAACGCACCATGAGGAAGAAACTTCAGAGTTCAAAGCAGCATCAGCTCTAAATATGGAGGAAAAGCTGTCAGAGAGATGTTGTGGTCAGATAGACACCAGGGTTTATACATTATTAAAAACAAACTGGTCCATCTGTGGTGAAAAACACTGGCAGCTGTGGTTGCTAGAACTTTCCAAAAATGATTGTTACTGTTTATATATATACAGTATATCACTCATGGGATCAGTAAAGTCTATCTATCGATCGATCAATCCATTGTCAATGTGTGAATATACTTTGCCCCAAAAAAAGGGAAAAGCATTATGAGTCAGAAATATATTTTGTTCACTACTTGTGTGTTATACCACATTATAACATGAACTGAAGTTTATTAACAGACTTGACAGGAACACCATGTACCTCATAGTGCATACACAAGCACACCCTTCACATCACATGGCACCATGGCTCTACTTTCTTTTTGTACATACACGTCCTAGACTATATCAACACATTTGTCTTTAAAAACAGACAATAACAATTTACTACTTTTCCAACTCATCTCAAAACATTTTTTTTACTTTTTTTGTATTATATTTAATACACTACACTCACTGTACCACTTTCCCAAATAACACAACAGCCAACCAAAATAAATAAATGAATAAATAAATAAACCCTTAACAAAAAATCCACAGCATCTTTATCCAGATTCATTGGAGTTTTACAGATTTAACCTCTGGCATACTCTTCTGACACAGAAAGGCTTAATGTTAACAGACCTTTGAGATATTTCTGATACTACTGTTGAATTTTCACTTGCTCTTAACCCTGTTCCTGAAGTGTCACAGACGTTTTGTCTGACAGCTCTTCCACATCCTGCTCAGTATTCATTCATTTTGTTGCTTTTAACTGATCTACATGCTTTTTGTAGGACTTGCCCTTTCCCCAGACCAGGTAAGTAACTGGACCTAATGGCCTTCCACTTCTCTTCCCTTCCCCTGAACTGCTTCACATGTACCTTCTGCTGTGGATAAAATACTCTCACATGAACTGAACTTCTTATTTGCGTTTGCTGCTTTTCCTGCATTTGAGAAGAGAACTGTGGCTGTATCTGTGATAGCCGCCTTCTAATTTTTCTTTTCAGAAACAATTCAATTGGGACTGAAGTATTTCTGTAACAGAAAAAAAATCTGTCAATGCAATGTGGAAGTGTGATGCCTAATTGTTTTTGCTTGTCCAATGACTGCTTAAAGGTTTACAAATTGAGGTCCATTAGCCAAAACAATTACCTTCAGTAATCTATAGCTGGCAAACATACTACACATCACCTCAACTGTTGCTTTAGCAGTAGTAGTAGTCATTAGTGTGATTTCTTTGGCACATAAAATAAAGATCTCTGAGCGTTTTCAAAATGTCAGCTAGTAGTGTTTCAGACGGTCTTTTTGGTGCCAATAAATCTGTGAGGAATGAAATAGTCTTTGCACCTACCATAGACAGAAAAAGTGTTGTGTGTTGTTTGCTTTCTTCGATTCCGCTGGCTTATTGTGCGAAGTGCTCTTCATAGCCTCTACAAAACACAGGCCCGATTCTGTGCTGAACACCGCCATCATCTCTCTCTCTCTTTAATGATCGCTTTTCAGCCTGGTGCTTCGTTGCCAAATTGTTGTCACTGGGAGGACACCTGGAATTTCTGAGCTGAGGAAGAAACCACATTATAACAAACTGAAGTTTATTAACAGATTCTATGAACATGATGCACCTCATAGCGTGTACACAAGCACACACACCTCACGTCACATACCACCATAGCTCTACAGTTTTTAATACATACACATCAAAGATTATGTCAAGATATTTGTCTTTATATTTGTTTTTATATACTTTTTAAATGATCTTTAATACGCTACAAATAGCTTAAAATTAAACTGATAAAAAAAGGACATGCAGTCTTCAAAGGATAAATTCATAGTTCACTTCTGGCAATAATGTTCTTTATGTGTTGTGCTTAGGGATGGTATGGATGTCCAACAGGAAGTAGATTTACTTTCAAGCCAAAAAAATTCATAGTCTGGATTTATTGATGAGCGCACCAGAGAGGATAAAGTAAACAATAATCTCTGGTAATGTAGTACTTGTTTGGAATGAAGACTTGTTTATTCTCAGCCCATTTGATGCTCCATGTAGTTACCGTATGAATATGAACCTCCAACTCCCTACAACCTAATCTGAAAGAAGTGGGCACTTATAATAATTATATAAAATATTAAATCATCATTAAAACTTTCTTGGTAGACAGATCATAATTCATGATGTCATCACTTACAGTTTCCTATTTCCACCTTTTCTCTCTTTTAATCTGTGCACAGTTCCACTTGCAGTACTGTTTCCTTTCCACTCTCTAACTCTGCACTACTGTGTGGTCCTCTTACTGCCGTCTCACGTTTTCCTAAAAGTAATTCCATTGTCTGATTGTCCAATTATTACAAATTTGCTCCCAGTTTCGAAACCATTTTAGCCTCCAAAGTTTGCCACTGGTTTCACCTATTAATTGTAGTCCTATATCCCCCTGGATCCATTAATTATTATTTTTTCTGATTATGTGAATTCTTCTTCTATAGTTGGTCAGTCTAATCATTAGGATGTCCTTATGATTATGGCTTTATCTTGATCAAAAGTGTATTGAGTACAAGTATGTGCACTGTGTATACATAATTTATATTAATTACAATGTACACCATCATGGCACCTGTTAGGGGGTGGGATATATTAGACAGCAAGTGAACAATTTTGTCCTCAAAGCTGATGTGTTAGACGCAGAAAAAATGGGCGAACGTATGGAGAAGAGGCAAATTATGATGGCTATACGACTAGATCAGAGCATCTCCAAAACTGCAGCTCTTGTGGCGTGTTCCCGGTCTGCAGTAGTCAGTATCTATCAAAAGTGGTCCAATGAAGGAACAGTGGGTTATGGCGGTGAGTGAGGGCAAGACTAGTGAGAAAACCTGAACACAATCAAAGGGGGCTGAACACAAATGCAGATAACCAGATCACAGTTCTGGAGAAATGTTTACTTATCTTTAATTAGATAATAATGCAGGTCAAATAATCCACAAAACAAATCCAACAAGTCAGCTCAAAAGACTTGACAGTAGTTCCAAAGAATAAATCCCCAAAATCCACAAGGTTAATCCAAAAGCATACAAAAGGTTCACAGGAGTCTAATCAAAAAACAAAGTCAATACTTCCAAAAAGTCATTCTAATTAGTCCACAAAATAAATCCATAAGGCATTCAAAAGAGCACTTGTCAATCAATCAAAACAAAGAACTATACCAGATGCACAAAGTCTTTTAAGGACAAGGCCATAAAACAGAGCACACGGCTGACCTAGACTTAATCAAGGTACAGGAAACACTAAGCAAAGTATTTGTGGAGGAAAAGGGTGACTTAAATACACAAACCTAAACAAAGCACAGGAGACACCTATTAGACATAATGACAGAGACTGGACACCAACAAAAAGGCAGTGGGGACCTCTAGTGACCAGAAAACAGTCCACAACCCTGACAGGAAACCAGTAGATATCAGTTTATATCTTGCTCTGTTCATGTTACAATTAGTTGCATATCTTACCTGTATATTTCAGTCTAGTTGTGTTGATATTTAACATGATCAGAAAATGACAGATGATTTTCAAAGTCTTTTCCTGTTTCATCATAAAATGGACATAATAAAGCGTCCAAAAGTCAGAATGGACAAACCCATGTGTATAAATCACACCAAAATATGGATTTGAATTAAAACACTTAAGAGAAACATTATTTCAGACTTTTGGATAACAGCTTGATAGACTTTTATTTGATAATTATGTGCAGTATTGAGATTAAAATTTATACTTGATTTGGATTGGTCAGAAGGTGTTCAGCATGGACCTGATAGCAGTTCAGGTTTCAAATCAAATCTCTCTTTTTTAAAGAATGTCCTCTTTCTGATTATATATACAGTTATACAAACCAAAAAATAGTCTATGTCAAATATGTACAGAAGAAACTGAATTTGAGTTTAGAGACTAACTAACTAACTAACTAACTAACTAAATATAATCACAATCGTTTACATCAGCAAACAAAACATTAATATAAATTATGTATACACAGTGCACATACTTGATCAAGCCACAATTATAAGGACATCCTAATGATTAGACTGACCAACTATAGAAGAAGAATTCACATAATCAGAAAAAATAAAAATTAATGGCCCCAAGTTTCAGAAAATCTGCCAGTATTGCCCTTTATTGTGTACCTAATTTTATCCAAATGAATGAAGCTCATAACATCTTACTGCCAGTCATCAAAAGATGGAGGGAGAATTTGTTTCCATAGCAGAAGAATATGCCATCTAGCTAATAATGTTACCGTTAAACGTGACTTTATTGGATTACCCGCAGAACTGGCGAGGAGTTCACCAAATCGCTCAGTTAATAACGGCCGGGAACGCTTCCTCAACGGAATCCGAACACGATCACTGATTGCAGCCAGCAGCATGTTGGTGTTGTGTTCATTTCGATTCACTGCGCAAAATGTTACATAACCAAAGCCACAGTACCATTGACCTCTTCAACTTAAATTGTACTTAATCTTCTTGATGAACCGAGGTGAACTCTCTCAGCGTTGCTAAGCCTAAATGCTACAGTTTTACCTACTTCCAGTCCTATGTGACAATTCTAACTACTTTACTAAATGTACTACAGTACATTAACAACTATAGTGTTTTGAGTACATTCTATGTGTTGATTGGTTCTTAAAGTACATGTCTTGTGGCCAGCCCAGCAGGAGACTCCAGAGTGTGTAAAGGCCTGACATGAGCACACCATGGTAACTGTTAGAAAAACACTAACTGATTTGTCATCACTTATTTATTTGTAGGCGATATTGGAGTAGTGTTTGGATATTTTATTTCTGGATTAACTTGATTTGTCTAACGCTTACTCTATCTCCTTGCTATAGCTCTCAGTGTGTGACTGAGAATGCAGAACACTGGTTTCAGCTGTGAGTGCTGTGATCATAATTTGGGCATGAATCAGATCGTCTCGGGATATAGCGCTAACAAAGACTACAGCCATTCCGATCATGTCTAAATCGAAAGCCAGAGGGCCGCCAGAAAGCATAGCGCTACGTATAGCGGCTGCGTTTTTGGAATCCCAAAACGATCACTGATTGCAGCCAGCGGTGTGTTGGTGTTACGTTCATTTCGATTCATTGCGCAAAAACGGTATATAACCAAAGCTACAATACCACTGAACTCTTCAACTTAAATCGTTCTTAAGCTTCTTGATGAACTGAGGAGAACTCTCTTTTGGCTTATTTTCTCTCTCGGTGTCTGTGAGTGTCAGTCCCAGTGTCAATAGAACTAATCATGTAGTGTATCCGGGTTGCAGGATTTTTTCATTTATTTGTTTGTTTTTTTTTATTTAAAAAGCACAGAAGGTATCATTTGCGTATGAATCTGTTCGTCTCTCGATATAGTGTCAAAAAAGACTACAACTATTCCAATCATGTCTAAATCAAAAGCCACTGCACCAGGCCAGAGGGGCTCCAGAACGCATATCACAACATGTAGCAGCTCCTTTTACCTGGCGGCCCAGGTGTGTGGGGTGCCGTGATCGTATAGTGGTTAGTACTCTGTGTTGTGGCTGCAGCAACCCCGGTTCGAATCCGGGTCACGGTATTAGCTTTTCCACATCACCGCTGAACACTAGGCATGGCTTTTGACCGCTGGCTGTTTGTCACTTGAAAAGCATAAACAGGTAGGACCCTGCTCCCCTTAAAACTCACATGGGCCAGTGGCGCAATGGATAACGTGTCTGACTACGGATCAGAAGATTCTAGGTTCGACTCCTGGCTGGCTCGGCTGCCTTTTAAGAGCCCAGAGGTGTGCCCCAAACTCCAGCTGCCGAATTGCTGGCAGAGTAACACCTCCCACAATCCCTGAAATGCGGAGAGTCCTGTACTGGGAGCTACGCTGGCTTTCTGCACCAGGAACACCAGCCCACGCTCTGTCTAGCGGCTGATCTTCCACTGGAGTGACAGCTCGAGTAGCTGGATGTTCGGTCAGCGCTGGCCAATTTTGTGCTCTGCAATGCAAGGTCCCCATGCAAAGCTCTGGATGATACCTCGCTGGAAATCAAACTGCTTGGTGGTCGAGTAAAACACCGATCCCAACGCTCCTGGGGAGCCCTCCCATATGGTCTAGCGGTCAGGATTCCTGGTTTTCACCCAGGTGGCCCGGGTTCAACTCCCGGTATGGGAACGTGACTTTATTGGATTGCTTGCAGAGCTGGCAAGAAGTTCACCAAATCACTCAGTTAATAACGGCCGGGAACGCTTCCTCAACGGAAACCAAAAACGATTACTGATTGCAGCCAGCAGCATGTTGGTGTTGTGTTCATTTCGATTCACAGCGCAAAACGTTACATAACTGATTTGTCATCACTTATTTATTTGTAGGCTCCCCCTAAGGCTCCCATGGGCCAGTGGTGCTACCTGAAGAATGATAGTCTGGGTCAGCCGGCCAATCACAGCTCACCTGGGAAATCTTTCTCGCCCAATCACATCGGCCCGTTACATCTTTATTCCACAATCCCTGTGCTGAAAAGATGGACAGACAATGGGGCCCGCCCACGGCAATCGATGGATCATGCGCGCTAATGACGTGTCATTCAAGTCAAATGTATTCGCATAATTACAGTGTGGCACAGTAGCGGATTACAAACGAATTACTGCGTCAGGTAAGAGACTATGTTTTTTCAGTGTGGGATTTACCTTTTTATTTTAATAACTTTGTTTAACCTTTATTTTAGTAGGTTTTTATTTATCTTTACTTTAACGGTTGTTGTTTACACATCTAGATGTAAATGTCTGGAAATGAAATGTGAGAATTCTGGTCTTTAGCCTTATATACTTTTTTGGAACTTAAAGCCAAATTGTCTTCAAAGTATAAAAAACCATTTGAGTATTTTCAGAGGGGACTGTACAAATAGTCTTAATAAGTGAGCGAGTGTGTATCTCTGATAGAAACTACTATATATTAACTGTACCAAGTCAGTGTGTTTTATGAGTATTGTTCATTTCCATCAATCTAACCTAACACTAGCCTACAATCTCCACAGAAGGTTGATCTGAAAAAGAGACCTCAGTCTGGGAATTCCTCCACATCTAAGAGTACATCCCCTACCCTGACTCCATCGCCATCCCCAACTCCTAAGCCTCTAATTGGTGAAACCCTGTCTTCTGCTTCTTCCCAACCATGTTCTAAAAGTAGTGGTGGCTCCAGCAGTGGCAGCATCACTGATGAAGGTCAGTGCAAATAAAGATGATCAGACTTTATGGTGTGTAGGAATGTACTCTCATTCACACTATTGCAGTTTACCAGTCTCTAACATACAAAAGCCAACATGGTTGTGGACCATGAACGTAGACAGGGTATTCAGAAATGAACACATCTATCTACAAAATACATAGACCACCCTGAGCAAATTGTGTCAAGACATAGAGCAGGGTAAAGGTATAAACCATAGCTTTAGAAGTCCTCTGCAGAAAAGGGAGAACTTGCTGGAAGTACAGCCATCTCAGAAGTTCTCCATCAGTAAGAGCTTTATGTTGGAATAGCTAAATGAAAACTGCTGCTGAATATAAGCACTGCTCAATATTTGGGCAATACCACTGTTATTGTGAAGCATGGTGTTGGCAGGAGTACTTCTCAGTGGCAGGAGGGGAAAGACGGGTCAGAATTAAGGGAAGGATGAAAGCAGCCGAAATACAGAGAGGTTCTTAAAGAAAACTTGCTCCACAGTGGACACAGCCTCAGATTTTAAGACAAGGTTTAACCTTTCAGAACGACAACATGAATATATCCAAGACAACCCTGGAGTGGCTTTGGAACAAGTTTCTAAATGTCCTTAAATGGCCCAACCAAATCCCAGACCACATAGGACTTCAGTGAAGCAACATGAAGATGGCAGTTACACCTGTAGCCTGTAGAGTCTTGTCAAAGGAGACTTAGAGCTGTACTCAGTAAATTGTGCATAAATCATAAGTGAGAAGTGGATTAAATTGTTTCCAAACCTACAGTGTCAATGATCTTTACTTTTATTCCTTTTTCACAGATGAGCTGTCAGGTATACTAAGAAAACTTTCCCTGGAGAAGTACCAGCCCATCTTTGAAGAACAGGAGGTATAGACATGGCCATCTCTAAAGTCTGCAACTTTTTCTTGTACTTACATGTTATTAAAATAATGGATTTAACACAATAGTTAATAGTTTGATTTTCTCTTCAACCAAATTCCTATTTCCAAACACTACAATTGCATGCTTGCATTTTTCCTCTCTGTAAATTACCTGTATTGTTTTATTTACAGGTAGACATGGAGGCCTTTTTGACTCTGACTGATGGAGATCTGCAGGAGCTGGGGATTAAAACAGACGGGCCCAGACAACAGATTCTGGCAGCCATTTCTGAAAGTAATGCTGGAAAGGTGTGTTTTTTAAAAACTGCTAGTCAGCGTTGTCTAATCTGGTCCCATGTTTATAGACGGTTCTGTTATATCATATGAATTTTATTATTTTACTATCCACAGTTTCCAGTCATCTTTTGGGAGTAGCGCAGCATCCTGCAGGTTATTCACATTTTGAGTATTAAACACAAGATATAATAGATATAAGATATAAATTAAACATTATATAGATTGTAAATTTTCACATTTTTTGCAGAATCTTTGTGTATTTATTGCCATTTCACTGTATCTGGAAGCTCTAATATACTTTATATTTATTTTCTTATACTCCAGTTTGGGCAAGACATCAGCTGCATTCCCTTAACAAAAGGTAACACTTTTGGCCAGATGAGGGACTGGAGAATGGTGCCAACTCACTTCAAGACTGATCGTACCCAAAGCAAATGAGAAGTCACAAAGGACCTCACACGTTATTCTGCATAAGGGACCGCATCTTAGAATAACGCATACAAGCATTGACATAGGGTCGCATATTGGATGTGTCTATTTTGCCATCCAATTTGTGGTGTTTAATGTATTGCTAAGTTTGGGCATGATGACAAATAACTGTCTCAGATGATATGATGTACACTGATCAGCCATAACATTAAAACCACTTGCCTAATACTGTGTAAGACCCTATCGATACAAAAACAGCTCAGACCTTTCAAAGCTTGGAGTCTACAAGAGCTTTGAAGTATGCTGTGGTATCTGGCACCAGCAGTATCTACAAGCACAGGTAATAAATAAAATAAGAAGGAATATAACAAAAAATACTAAAATACCCCAATTTAAGGGTACAAAAATATAACAAAAAATATACAAAAATATAACAAAAAATATTAGACATTTGTAGTCTAAAATTTACCTTTGCTCCAGAGACTTTCAGTGGGGTGTACTCATTTTTGCATCACCCTAATTTGAGTAAAACTGAAAATTTTGTTCTCTAAGTTGTAAAAGTTATAAAAGTTCAGATGTTATGATTAGTCCCGACTGACCTTTCTGACCTGCTTTCCTTTCTCGAATTTGCTAGAAACATGGACGTTAGACGTGGTTCAAGATGTTTTTATGTGTAATGTTGGTATTTGCAATATTTTGTTGTGCAATGAGAAGTAAGGTCCAGCTGCCAGCATGAGGAAATGGACCAAAAATGTCCTCCAAGAAATGTGATCTCAAGGTGATCTTGCATGTCTAAAAGCTATACAGATGCCATTGATGGTAGACGATTATAATGAGCTAGCTCTTGACAGTTGTTGGTTTTATACTGCACTTTCTCAGGTTGTGCTCTATTTTGGTTTATAATGTTAATTTCCAACTATCATTGCCCTACCTGCTGCTGACTACCAGGATCAGGTGTGTATATTTCAATTAAAAATACACTTTTGAAACTCTCAAAGTTTAGTAGAGAAAACACAAAACAATGACTAAGGAAATGTTTAAATTAAGTAGACTTTACTAGCAAAAAGTATTTCTTGCATAGAGAAAATTAAGTAATAAATACAAAGACTAGTCTTAATCTACATAATAACCTGATGCAAAAAGTTACCTTCATTTTTTAAATTAGATCAGGCTGGATATTTTTATCAGCGTACAAACAAACAGTACCATCTACATTTACAAGATTTATCAGACTCTCTTATCCAGAGCAACTCACATTTCCACAGCTGAGCAGTTAAGGGGTAAAGGGCTTTGCACAAGGGTCCAGCAGCAGCAGCTTGGATTAAATTGTTTAAATTGCAGTTTTATTTAAATAGCACACAAAGGTAATATTTCTAATCATGTCATTTCATATTTATGGCAAAAAAATAAAAACAGCAAGCCCACTCAAATCCAGTTTAAAACAAATGAGACAAGTCTTTTAAGAGCAAATGATGACATATAAAATAAGCTGTGTGAGCTGTGTCTGTGCTTATGGTATCTGTCTGTCCATCTCAGTCTGTCCATAATCTGAGGTGTTACAAACAGCAGAACTGATTACTGGAAGAGTTTAAGAGTGAACAGATATGTAGAGATTGATATGATTTTTTTCCAGAGGATGAAAGCTGATTTATAAGGTCATTCAGGTTCATGTACCATTGCATCTTGTTTTAATGCTGTTTAACTCTTTATATCTGGCACTAATTACACCAACAAAACCATCCTGTGCCATTTCTGTTTTTTAAAGTGGTCAGTCTGGTATATCTCATGCCATAATCCAGAATGTTACCCTTTACAACCCACGGTGACAAAGGTGTCACAAGCCCTTTAAATGTCCTGGGAAGTTCCTTTTATAGCTTTATCCTTGATTTTAACTCATGAAGTCCTAAAGTGACACCTACTGAACATCCTGGTGGGTCATGTGATAGGTCATGTGATTTTGTGTTCCCACAACAACATTTCCCAGATGTCTGCATGCCAGGCTAACAAATGTGATGGTACTAGCTCATTTTAAAAAGGTTCTTTCTTCTAGCTAAAAGGTAAGATTTGACCATTTAAGAATTCTAATGCTTACATAACATGTCCTTTATTACACTTAACCTGATGTGAACACATTTTTTGAACAATTTCATATAAAACAAATCAGTAAATTATACAAATTCATATGTCACAACGGCCCTTTAACATTAAAATTGTCACAGAAAAACTGATGTGACATATATGACACATTAGTTGGCTTTTTTTTTTTTTTTTAACTTTTAAGATTATAAACTGCTCATTTAATTTAGCTGATTCAGTGATATTTTGTTAATATTTTTACATTATTGTTACATTTATTATCAATTTATTATTATTTGTCATTATTATTTATTATAATAATTTATTAACACATTCATAATAATAATTTGTTAACAGGCATTGTGAAGGAGTACAACACATTCATGGGGTGGGGGGGGGGTGGGGGGGTTGACCTCCAAGATGCATGCGTCACAAGGTACAAGTACCACATGAGGTCACGGAGGTGGTTCCTCTACCTATTCTGGCAAACCATAATGCTTGCCTATGTCAATGCATGGCTGATCTCCCGCCATGACTGTAAACTACTTGGTGTCCACAAGCCACTGAAACAAAGGAGCTTCCAGGCTGAGGTTGCAACTAGCCTTATTCTCCTGCATTCACAAAGGGGCCGCCTATCACTGAACACCACAACTCCACCACCACCTCCCAAGAAAGTTCATGTTGGAGTTCCAGATGATGTTCATGTGGACCAGGTTGCACACTGGCCTGTGAAGTGTGGTCGTTGCAAATTCTGCAAAATCAATGCAACCACCACCCTCTGTGAGAAATGTGATGTGCGTCTTAGTTTGTCTTATAAATGTGTTATTTGGCATCTATTTAGTCTGTGTTATGTCCCCCATCATTTTCCTTGAAGGAGAAAGGGGTCTGGGTTCTTATGGGTTAAGGCACAGTGAACTCTATAATGTGTGCTTTAATTGCCTCTGTATTCCACAGTTTTACATTTCTACACAAACAAAAAGTTTAAGTCCACATTCTCAGATGCAAAATGTAAAATACTGCAAAATGTAAAATAATAGTTACCCACAAAAACAGGATCAAAATGTGGAGGTGAAAAGAAACTGCGCAAGATCTAAGCATGCTATCATATCTGTAAAACATGAGCCTGATGATGGAACTGCTGATTGCAGAAGCAAAATGAATTCTGAGGAGTATAGAAACATCAACTAAAGTTCAGGAAAAATGCCTCCAAACTATAACGTTCAAAACTAAAAACTGGGAAATTCTTGTGAGAAAAAGTCAGTCACTTGATCTGAAACCTTAAGAAAAAAAGGGGGACTAGCAATAAATGCATGATATGGAGAAAATTGTGGACATGGCTGTAAATCATGAGCATCCCCTTCTAAATAATAAAACTGCTTGAAGCCCAAACTGGAGAAAGAAACAGAGTTCAATTTTATTTTATTTTTTTTATTTACTGTACTTTAATGTACTTTTGTTAAGAAACTAGAAAGTACTAAAAACACACAAATTAAATCACTCGTGTTTCACTAACAGTGTTTTGGAATGACTGAAAGACAATAAGCATTCCTTTCCATTTTAAACATCTAACCAACCTTCATTTTCATGAACAGGATTTTTATTTATTTATTTATTTAGGAAAACACCTTAAAGACTACTGATATTATAAACTATTTCTTCTTAAAGAGTAACCTTGAGAGTTCAGAGTAACTGCATTATAAATGATGTGCTACAGTGGTGTGATTTGGTGTAAACTGTAAATCCACATTTTTAGTCCTCTACAATTTAGATTTTCAGATTTTTATCTCAAGATTTCAGACTTTTTAAACACAACTGTGCTCTGGATGCTTAAATGTAAATGTGCAATTCCCCAAATGTTACAGATTTTTCTACATTTTGGAAAAAACTTTCCAAGACTATAAATATCTGAATTTTGTTGGATGTTATTTGTCATTTTTCACATTTTAGTAAACCTTATAAAGTTTCTGAAGTTCTTTAAAAAGGATTTGTATATGAGTGAAAAGTTCATTTAGTGTTGTGTTGCTTTTTAAAGGAAAATTATATAGACATACTGATGACTAAAAATAATCAGAATGAGACGGTAATAGGAGCAAATGAAAACATTTATTAAAGTAAACTATATAAACACTATACAACTATAAGTTTATTTACAACAATATTATTTGCAGCTACTATTTATACTAATTACTATTAGCAGTTATCTATATAGACAAGGATAGAGGGATAGATTGATAAGGGACGCTCTATGAGGGATGAGGGATATTAAAACTATTCCTTGGGTGCTGGGTTCACTCTACAGACCTGTAGGGAAGAAAAGAGTATACTTTAATATTAAGTTCATCAAAAATAAGAATAAAATTAATTTCTACTTACGTGTGGAGAGCTTGAGCAATGTATAGAAAAGAAGTGAGGGAAAAGAAATGGAACAGAAGGAAGAAAAGAGGAATTTGGTAGAAGGAAGGACATTGCTCAGAGCTTCCACAAAATGTCCATCATCTTCTGGACACGCTGTCTGAGGAAAGGTCTCAGTTTGCTGGCTAAGGCTGCTGGGTCTTGGTAGAACTCCGGGGGCTGAGTAAACAGCACTTCAGCGAGATCTTCAGGAAACGAATCAGAGCCTCGTAGGCCAGCTGTACACGACCTGCATCCTGTTAAAGCAAACAAACAAAATAATCACTTCGGCTTCAGTTTTTTTAACGTGGAAACTCATTTTAAACCCTAAAATGAAGCAGTATGTAAGCCTCAGCATGTCCAGTACTTTACTAAAGATACACAGATGATGTATGACATGGGCCAAATGTCCAACTACTGCATATCCCAGACCCCTCTTCATTATGTACATTTTATTTTAATATTTATCCTAAGAATGTCCTTTTTTTAGCAGGCTGTGATTGTTATAAAATTAGCTTTTGATGCTTGTTATTTTAATTATTATTCCTTAATTACTCATATTACTCATGAATCTGAATATAAGACAGCACATAATATAAGTTAAAGCAGAGTGAACTTCCCCTGAGCAAAAACAGCAGCTAAACAAAGGTTTTACTCACAGCGAACGCCTCACGGAGAGCATGCAGCTTCAGGCCGATATCAGTTACCCCTCTCTCTGTAAGATGGTCCCTAAGAAACAAAAGATTTACATGCTTAGTGTATTAAACATACATTACTCCTTTATACCATTAAACTGTGAAGAGAAGCGTACCAAGTAAAGGGCACCTCCATCTCCTCTTGGCTAAGGCTCTCCTCACTCTCCTGCAAGACACATTAGCAATAAATCATTAAAACTCACACAGTAAATGTTACAGCCTCCCATTCAGGGGAATAGCAGCATCTGTAGATACACATCAGGTCTGAAACACAGAATTACCTCAGAGTCGTACTGTTCCTCTGAATCACTGTGGGGAGAGTCAACCTGCTCCTGCTCCCAGGTGGAGGTGTTCACCTGACCATCTTTAGCCACATGCAGGAATGTGCAGGACACCTTTTTAAAGGTTTGCTGTTAAATTAAAAAAATATATAAAAACACTGCAGACCCATATGTGTACAAAATTCCAAGAGTTACTATCTACAATAAAGACTTCATGACATTGCAATAAATTTACCACATGATCCTCAAGTGGCTCCATGATGGTTTCCACCCGGTTACAGGAAAGGAGCTCTGTAACCTTCCCATATTCAGCCTTAAGAGAACAATTTGAAGTGAACACAATTAGTCACTGCAACTAACAAAAGTTTTGTGACGCCACAACAGATAATCCCTCACCTGTATGGCAGTGAAATGGTCCTTGATGGTGGTCTGATAAGGGAATCCCTGCAAATGACAATTAGCTGAAACTCAAGATCTACTTCTCAAAAGTGTTCATCTAATAATCATTAATATCAATTCTCTTCATCAGAGTAACAAAGATGGTGATTACCAGCTGGTCGAAGTAGCGCGTCTTGGTGGTTTTAAACCAGCAAAAACCACTCTCAGGACCCCTTATCATCCCGAGGAAGTATCCCTTAACGTCCACTGCCTAGAAATAGAGAAACCAAACTAAACATTAGAACTTGTAAAGAAGGATGTGTGTGTGTTTGTATCTCAGCTGCAGCACTGTACAATACCCCAGACTGGGAGTTGGAGGAGTCTGCAGTGTTGTACTCAACATTACAGCAGGTGCTGTTCAGCTCACCAGCACTGAGGGGCTGTGAAAAGTAGAAGATGAGGATCATCAGTGTTTTTTATCATAGCAGTTTCACACTAACACTTTCAAACATTCTGTCACTTGGAAAATCCAGAGATCAGATTTAGTAAATAAATGACAGGTTTGGTTACCAGAACAACAGCTGAAGATGTGGAGTGAGTTTCTGTGGGTAGCTGCGGCAGGATTGGCTCAACAACCTTAAGACACACACACACACACACACACACACACACACTTAGACAAAAGCAGCCTACACGTTTCAAATGTAGTTAAAATATTTTACTGACACATACCTGGAGGACTGAGGGAGTATCTGACGATTCTCCCAGCAAATCCACAGCTTCTGCAATAAATTAGTTTCATGTAAGTTTAATTACAACTAATATTTTCTGTTAAATGTAAAACATTAAAATGGCCAAATTTATAAGGTAGTAGAGAGAGAGAGAGAGAGAGAGAGAGAGAGACCTTGTAAATTTTTCTCTCCTTTCTTTCTAATGCTTAAAAGTTAATAAACCTGTGAGTTAGTTAGCTAGTTAATTTGTGAAGAAACAGACTAATTGTAGCATTAGTAGCTTGTGTAAATTCACTGTACATGTGACTGATTAAACTCTCTAAATCCTCAAGTCCAGGCATCCTGATGAACTCCACCTCCCCATCAGGATCCACACGCTGCCGTCTACTCAGAGGGGCTTCTTGATTGCCATCCTCTTTGTCCCGCCTCCTCCTTATGCCCTGGCGTGGGACAGGAGTTATCATTGTGGCAGGAGCATAGTACATACCAGCCACAATGTTGTGGATGTCGATATTGAAATAAGGCTGGGGCAAAGGAACTGTTGAAGGCTGTGGACTCCCTGAAGGTGGTGGCCTCCTCAAAGGGGATGGGGTTTTATTTTAATAGCACTGTGCATGTTTTATACAGCAGGAAAGCCTCACTATCAAAACAAGAAGTATTTACACAAGTTATATTACTGTAATCCTCCTATAACAGTGCATTAAAAACTCAGTATTTACATTTTAGCTGCATTTATAGGTGTTATACAGGGCTCTTCCAGTATCACGGCTTCACTGTTAGTCACACTGTGCACTTATTTCAATGCTTAAAAATATCTTCCCCCAAAAAATGCAGATTAAAATACATTTCTATTACAGTCTATTACTTTAGCACTTTCTTACTCCAGTGGTTCACATCCCCTTTGAGTCCAATTGTGTCTCCTCTCAAAAATTCGCCCTTTATCGTAAATTACACTACTCCTAACTATTTTATTCACGACAGCTAGAAACAAAACCTTGCTGAACAGAATTGAAACAAACAGCTTGATATTTTTGCCTAAGCTGCACTCTACATTGCCACACTAGCTCCATTTATTTGTACCGATTGGTTTTGTTCAGCTAGCTGCCTTTCCTCACAGCCCCTTTCTCTCTCCGCTTTAACAACTCGACAAACACGGACAATGAAAAATCCTTAAAATAATAAGTTACTTCATGTTATTGTAAGTATTTTAACTTATTCTATTCACTCCATCAAAAAAAACTATGAACACTGAAAAACACTTACTTAGCTACATGCTAACTAGCCGTCTAGCTAATCTTTGCTAATACTCCTCGGCTTGACTTAGTAAACTTTAACAAACGTTAAGTAAACATTGGGACTTTTATGAAAAGCTGATGTTAACATATCTGAAAACATCAACACTGTTTTCTTCTTCCCTGCTCGTTTCACTGGAGTCTGCCATTTTGTCCGCTAGCTTTAGCATACTGATCGGGTACGTAAAGCGATTAGCCGAATAAAGATTAGCCGAACAGAATTTCTCAAAACCATCTAATCATATAAAACGATATTCCTGATTGCGGTTTTTTGTAATAACGCGGTGTTTAAAAGACTTTATACTTAAGTGAAAAAGAGGAAACTCAGTAACTCACCGTTCCAGGGGTCGTACAGTCCGCTCCATCCGGGCTCGGGATCCACATCCGGGTGCTGAGGCTCGGCTCCTCCCCCGAAGTTCATCATCGCTGCGCTGTAGAGTCGGTGTAGGAGTCAAATCCAGTAGTGGAGTACAGAGAAATCCGAAACAGGGGTGTAGCAAAAATGCCAAAAGATAATCCAAATCTTGCGACCTTCAGAACCAGTATAAACCAACACTAACTAGTATAAAACAGCACTAACTAGCATAAACCAATATAAACCAGCACTAACTAGTATAAAACAGCACTAACTAGTATAAACCAATATAAACCAGCACTAACTAGTATAAACCAGTATAAACCAGCACTAACTAGTATAAACCAGCACTAACTAGTATAAACCAGCACTAACTAGTAACACGAGTCAATAATGAATAAATAATAATAATAATCATAATAATGAGCTGAAATGTCCGGGAAGCCCAGGGAGTGAAGCATAGCTGAAGTTTAAGGCAGCATGTAGCTGTACAGTTAGAATTCAAGCTGTAGAACCAGTTTAAAGATGATACGACCTTAAAAAAAAAAAAAAACTCCTGTTTACGGCATCTACCGAAAACCTCCGAGAAAAACCGAACTGTACGGAAACCAGGAAGTGAAGTCCGTAAAAAATGCATTTACAAATTATATATTTTACATTTTATAATTTGCTCCTGCTGAACACACTCAGTGTCCTCAAGGTAGGATGATCTTTATCCTTTAATGCCACACTGTTTCTACAATAAATCATGTTAAAGTGACAGTGTTACAGTCTAATGTTATGTAGCACACAAGACACCTCATCTTGCCGTGAATTAGCCTAATGCTAGTTACCGTGCTAGCGAACCTGGCTACTGGTTTAAACTACACAATAAAATCATTAAGCTCGGTTTAAGAATTTATTTTATTTCCACAATGAAATATTTACCCCATTAGAAGTCCATTCTTAACAACCCCTTCTCCTGGTTTTAATAAAATAAATCGTGCTTAGCTTTGTGATTCAGCAGCTAGCGCGCTAACGGACTTTAGCCGATTTTTAGTGATTTCAATGACAGTGTAATATTTGGACTAATCATATCTACCGAGAGAACTTGTATATTTGTTGTAATTATTTAACACTTTATTGGTTATATTAATGTGAATATGATATTTCTCCTAATAATAGTTCACCTGTTAGTGAACATGCTGCTGCTTTAAATTACACACTAAAATCCTGAACCGAGTTGATGAGCTCGGGTAACGAGAATTTAGTTTATTTCCATAATATAATATTTACCCATTTAAAAGGTGACTTTTCACACCCCTGAGTACTGGTTTTACACTAAATCATGACTAGACTAGTGATTTAGTCAGGTCTAAAGGACTTAGTTACAGATGTATGTTATCTACCTAGAGAACTTCGCTAATCATTTCATTTACACAGTTAGCATCATGCTAATTATCGTGCTAGCGAACTCGGCTACTGGTTTAAATGACACAATAAAATCCTTAAGCTTGGTCAAGAATTTATTTTATTTCCACAATGAAATATTGACCCTGTTAGTAGGTCACTTTTAACAACCCTGACTACTGGTTTTACACTAAATCATGATTAGCCTTGTGATCCGCTAGCTAGCGCGCTAGCGGACTTTAGCCGATTTTTACCGATTTAAATTACACTGTAATAGTTGGACTAATTATATCTACATGTCTATTTGTTGTAATTTGTACACATTTTATCGGTAAATATAATATAAATATAATGTTTAGCCTAATGTTAGTTAAGCTGCTAGTGAACTTGGCTGTTGTTTTACATTACACACTAAAATCCTGAACGAGTTGATGAGCTTGACCAACGAGAATTTCATTTATTTCCACAATATAATACTCATCCCCATTAAAAAGTCACTTTTAACAACCTTGACTACTGGTTTTATACTAAATCATACTTAGACTACTGATTAATCAGCTCTCGCTCTAAAGGGCATGGTTACAGATGTACACCGATCAGCCATAACATTATGACCACCGACAGGTGACGTGAATAAGACTGATGATCTCCTCATCATGGCACCTGTTAGTGTGTGGGATATATTAGACAGCAGGTGAACATTTTGTCCTCATAGTTGATGTGTTAAAAGCAGGAAAAATGGGAAAGTGTAAGGATTTGAGCGAGTTTGACAAATGGTGATGGCTCCACGACTGGATCAGAGCATCTCCGAAACTGCAGCTCTTGTGGGATGTTCCCGGTCTGCAGTGGTCAGTATCTATCAAACGTGGTCCAAAGCAGGAACGGTGGTGAACCGGTGACAGGGTCATGGGCGGCCAAGGCTCACTGATGCACGTGGAGAGTGAAGGCTGGCCCATGTGGTCCGATCCACAAGACGAGCTACTGTTGCCCAAATTGCTGAAGAATTTAATGCTGGTTCTGATAGAAAGGTGTCCGAATACACAGTAAATCACGGTTTGTTACTTATGGGACTGCATAGTCAGGGCGCCCATGTTGACCCCTGTGCACCACTGAAAGCACCAACAATGGGCACGTGAGCATCAGAACTGGACCACGAAGCAATGGAAGAAGGTGACCTGGTCTGATAAATCAAGTTTTCTTTAACATGGCGTGGATGGACGGGTGTGTGTGCACATGGCACCAGGATGCACTATGGGAAGAGGGCAAGCTGGCGGAGGCAGTGTCATGCTTTGGGCAATGTTTTGCTGGGAAACCTTTTGGTCCTGCCATCCATATGGATGTTGCTTTGACATGAACCACCTACCTAAGCATTGTTGCAGGCCATCTACACCCTTTGATGGTAACGGTATTTCCTGATGTCTGTGGCCTCTTTCAGCAGGATGATGCACCGTGCCCCAAAGCAAAAATGGATCAGGAATGGTTTGATGACCACAACAATGAGAATGAGGTGTTGACTTGGCTTCCAAATTCCCCAGATCTCATTCCAGTCGAGCATCTGTGGGATGTGCTGGACAAACAAGTCCAATCCATGGAGGCCCCACCTCGCAACTTCCAGGACTTAAAGGATCTGCTGCTAACATCTTGGTGCCAGATACCACAGCACACCTTCAGGGATCTAGTGGAGTCCATGCCTTGATAGTCAGGGCTGTTTTGTCAGCAAAAAGGGGTCCAACAGCATATTAGGCAGGTGGTCATAATGTTATGGCTGAGCAGTGTATGGTATCTACCTAGAGAACTTCACTAATGGTTTCATTTCCACAATATCATAGTGAGTATAAAGGTTTTAATAATTATACAGGATAATATTTTTTATAGATTTGGGTGGTGGACAGGGGCAGGAGGTTTTAGAGAGTTTAATCAGGTCACATGTACAGTGAATTTACACAATCTGACTGCTACAATTTTTCTGTTTCTTCACAAGTTAACTAATTATCAAACTCACTGCTTTATTAACTTTTATACATTAATAGGAAAGTTTGATATTGTGTAATTGAAGAGTCATAATTCTGAGTCACAGAAAAATAATCTATTGCAGAGCCTGTGGATGTGCTGGAGGAATCAGCAGATACTCCCTCTGTCCTCCAGGTATGTGTCAGTTAAATAGTAATATTTTAACTTCATTTAAAACCTACAGGCCACTTTTTTCTAAGTGTGTGTGTGTGTGTGTGTGTTTGTGTGTGTGTGTTTGTGTGTGTGTGTGTGTGTTTGTTTGTGTGTGTGTGTATGTGTATGTGTGTTTGTGTGTGTTTGTGTGTTAAGGTCATTGAGCCAATCCTGCAGCTGCTGCCCACCGAACCACACGAAGAACCTTCAGCTGTCATTCTGGTAAGAAAATCCTTCATTTATTTCCTAAAGCCAATCAATGGATTTTACAAGGTTGTTTTTACTGTAAAGAATGTTAGTATAAATCTGATATGATAAGAAGCACTTATGATCTTCATGCTCTACATTTCACAGCCGCTCGATGCTGATGAGCCGGACAGTGCCTGCCGTGATGTTCAGTGTGTGTCTGTAGTCTCCTCCCTCTCCCAGGTATTCTACACTGCTGTAACTGAGATACAAACACACAAACATCCTTCTTTACAAGATCTAATGTTAAGTTTTGTTTCTCTATTTCTGGCCAGTGGACATAAGCAGAGACATCATTGGAATGATGAGGGGTCCAGAGAGTCGACTCTGCTGGTTTGAAAGCGCAGAGACACACTGCTTGACTCGCGAGGTAATCACAGTCTTTATTACTCTGATGAAGAGAATGGACATTTTTCAACTGACATGATTTTTAGAAGAGCACTTTTGTGAAATGTGGTTGTAGATCTTGAGTTTCATCTAATTGTCTTTTACAGGGATTCCCTTATTATACCAGTGATAAGGAGAGTTTCAGTGGCATTCAGGTAAGGGATTATTCATTGTGGCATCACAAAATGTTATGAACTGCAGTGACTAATTGTGTTTGTGTGTTTTAAGTTTGTTGAGCCGAACATCCAGCTGCTGCCCACAGAACAACCTCAAGACCCTTCACCTGTTTTTCTGTTTTTTTCTAAGTGACAGAATATTAGTATGAAACTGCTGTGATCAGAAGCACTCATGATCTTCCTGCTCTACTTTTCACAGCCGCTCGATGCTGGTGAGCTGATCAGCGCTTGGTGTAATATTCAGTTCCTCTCTGCACAGGCCTCCATCTCCCAGTTCAAGGTATTCTACAGTGCAGCAGCTGAGATACAAACACACAAACACCCGTCTTTACAAGTTGTAATGTTTAGTTTTGTTTCTCTATTTTCAGTCAGTGGAAATGAAAACATACTTCCTGGGGATGATAAGGGGCCCACAGAGCCGTCTTTGTTGGTTTAAATCCACCAAGACGAGCAGCTTGAATCACATGGTAATCACAGACTTAATTACTCTGAGGAAGAGAATTGACCTTGATGATTATTAGACGCTCACGTTTGTGAAATAGATCTTGAGTTTCAGCTTTTTGTCATTTGCAGGGATTCCCTTATGAGTCCTCCATAGAGGACTGTTTCACTGGCATACAGGTAAGGGATTATTCGTTGTGGCATCACAAAACTTTTGTTAATTGCAGTGACTAATTGTGTTCACTTTAATTTGTTCTCTTAAGGCTGAATCTGGGAGGGTTACAGAGTTCATCTCCTGTAACCGAATGGAGACATCATTCGTCGTGCCACATTATTTTGTGGTAAATTTATTGCACTGTCATGAAATGTATCTTGTAGTTAGTAACTTTTAGAATTTTGTCAGTTGTGCTTTTATTTGTCTTCAGTGTGGATATTTTTTTTATTCAACAGCAAACCATTACAACGGTAACCTGCACTTTGCTGTATGTGGCTGAAGATGGACAGATGTTCACCTCCACTTGGGACTATGATCACAACGACTGTGAGGTAATTCAGACTTTCAGACCTGATGTGTATCTACATATGCTGCTATTCCCCTGATTCGGATACTGTAAAATTTACTGTGAGTTTTAATGATTTAATGATTTGGCTTGCAGGAGAGTGAGGAGCGCCTTAACCCAGAGGAGTTGGAGGTGCCCTTTATTTGGTACGATCCTCTTCACTCTTTAATGATGTAACAGTGTATTGTATGTTTAATATACACTAAACATTTACATCTCTTGTTTCTTAGCTGCCATCTTTCAGACAGAGGGGTGACTGAAATCGGCCTGAAGGTGCCCGCGCTTCGTGAGGCGTTTGCTGTGAGTAAAACCTTTATTCAGCTGCTGTTACTGCGCAGGTAAAGTCCACTCTGCTTTAACTTTTATATTGTGTGCTGTCTTATATTCAGACTCTGCTTGCCAGCATCCACAAGCAGAACTTCTTGTTCATGGCTGGAAAGAAGATCGTCATGCGACTGGCAGCAGCTAACAACCAGGTGACTTCAGAATGATGAAAGACTGTACCATTTTTGTGATGGAAATAATTTCAGTTTCTCAGCCATAGCCAAAGTGAGTTACAGAGATTTTTTCGTTTGCTTTAACAGGATGCAGTTGGTGTGCAGTTGGCCTACGAGACCCTGATTCGATTCCTGAGGACGCCTTCCAATCAGGAATCGATTAAAGCAGAGCTCAGCTCCTGTGTAAGCTAATAAACGCCTGTGTGAAATGACAGATGTTTAAAGATAACAGATTTTGCTAATATAGAAAACAGGACTCCAATATGTAAAGCTAATTTATTTTTGTATCTTTTCTACTCTGTGCAGGACCACCACTACAACTTCCTGGATGTTTTTTTTGAGCTGATTTTCTTCAGCTACTTTATAAATGGCTCAAAACCTCAGCCAGTAAGTGTCTTATCAGGAGATTTCTAAGTAATGTTTGAGTTTCAGAACATGGTCTATTTGATCTGGTTTTCTTTTTCCATATTTTTTAAACCTGATAAGACATGGCATTAATGAAGCTTGTCTTTCTTTCCAAAAGTTTAAGGGAGGTTTCTTGGAGCGCCTGCTTGCGCTCTTCAGCATGTGGGACGTGGACGTGTGGGGGCCTGCAGCAGAGCTGTACTTCACAGTGCTTATTGTAAGTGTTGAATATCTTCTGATGCCACGATCCACAAATTCTCAGGATTGTATCTTAAACTCAGTGACACTATGTTGGATGTGTGTGGAATTTGTCAATAGGATTACCTTACAGAGCTTGCTGAAGTACTCTTCACTCAGCCTCTGGAGCTCTACAGTGACCCAGCAGCCTTAGCCACCACAGTTCAGCGACTCCTCAAGCTGCACGTCCAGCTGATGATGGACATTTTGGAGGAGCTCTGAGCAATGTCTTTCCCCTTACCCACTTCATCTTTTCTTCCTCTGTTTCATTTCATCTTCTTTTCTCTCACTTCTTTTTCCTACATTGCTCAGGCTCCACATGTAAATCTGAAATCATTTTATTTCTATTTTTGATCAACTTAATATTTAAAAAATCTCTTTTCTTTCCTACAGGTTTGTACAGTGAACCCCAGGACCTGAAGAAGGTCTTAACCTTAGCATTTAAGATCCCTCGTCCCTTAATAATCATCCCTTATTAATCTATCCCTCTGTTCCTATCCCACTCCCCCTATTCCCATCAATAGCCTATAGATTGTAAATACATATATAGAATTGTTTAGAAATAAACTTATTTGTATACTTCTTATAGACTTTGCTTAAATAAATGTTTATATTTGTTCCTATTGCGGTCTCATTCTGATTATTTTTAGCCATCAGTATATGTATAAAAGTTTCCTTTAAACGCAACACAAACTGAATTTTTCACTCATATACAGATCATTTTTACAGAATTTCACAACCTTTAAATGGTTTACTAAAATGTGAAAAATAACAAATATATTATATATTTGTTATTATATTATATTCAGTGTTGGGGAAAGTTACTTTTAAAAGTAATGCGTTACAATATTGTGTTACTCCCTAAAAACGTACCAAATTGCATTACTTAGTTATTTTTTATAAAAAGTAATGTGTTACGTTACTTTTGCGATACTTTTTCTTAAATTTGACCAGTAGACTCGTTCTCGTTTTTTTTAAACTCACAGTCCAATTTAATAAAGACATTAAAGAGTGCAATATAGTCTTCCTAAAGTCATTCTAAAATTAGATCAATCTGCAAATGTTTTCTTCAGGTCTGCCTCCATTTCTATATATGCCTTGTCCAAAAAGCTTGTAAAGGTTTTGTGATCGGAGAGCACGGCCCCTGTCCATTTCCCTGATTTTGCTGATGATATTACAAAATGTCGGCGCCTTCACAGTGAAGAGTGGCTGCATCTCCTCAACAATAAATGCAGCAACCAATTTATTGAGTTCAGTCAAACTAATTGTTTTACCTGGTGGTGAACTGAAATCTAGCTTTTGTTGTTCAGCAGTAGGCGGGGTATATTAATACTGACATACATGGTTTGTTTATGTAAACTAATGTTAAATAATATCATTTAAGGGGACCATAATGTAAAGCATTATTGATTGAGACATTTCCCATATGAGTAACATAGTTATTCTACCATAATTTAAATCATATCTAAGGCTGGGTTTGATTAGGAGTGGGATTATTAGATAGATGAATTCAGACCCTCGCTGTGAAACATCACCCCCTGGACACAGGTGGACACAGCGTCCCTCATTTATTCCAAGTGTAGGGTGGCTTGAGTTCAGACACCATTAGTCAGGTGTGACAGCATTAATCATACTGCAGAATTCCTCTTCACTAAACAGCTTACGAGACAGATACCCCCTGCTGAAGAAATCTGTTTGCTTCACTTTTGTTCAGTCACACAGGACAGCTGTTCTAACTGTTAGATAAGCTTTATTAACTCCACTGATCAAAATGTTTGCTTCCAGTTCCCTTTTAGTCCTACTGCCAACACCATTTTTCCATTTTCAGACAGATCACATTTATCTATGACAAGAAGCAAGATATGCCACAAATGATCTAAAACCACACCATCAGACTGAGCTTTGTCCAGCAACTTCCATGTACATTAGTGTCTTAAAAATCAATTTCAGCCACAGCAGTATGTCAGAGCTTGAGATGCATTTCCTCAAAACACCTGGAATCAGTTATAAATGTTGCCTGCACAGACAAAACAAGGACATTTTAAGACACATTGAGGCCATTTCTGTCATAAATGAACACACTTAAATTAATACACTAGCCTTCAAAATAAGGAATGTACAAAACAGAAAAGAAATATATAAAAGCTGGACACTTTATAGCCTTGCTAAGGCCATAATAAAATATATAGTGGGGTCCAAATGTCTGAGACCACTAGTAAAAATGCTTCTTTTTGGCATTTTTTTCTAATTTAATACATCAATTTGTTTTACAGATTATATTATTTGACAACAACTTTCTTTCTTTCTGCAAATCTTTGAAATTTATGCAAGATGCCTTTCTGAGCTTCTAGCATTTAGCATGTTGCCTTTTTTGCTTTAAATGAGTGTGTGCATTTGAGCTGCATGGACACCACAAGTTTATGTAAAACCTTACAAGCCATTTTAGATCAAATGCATCAGTGTGTCACTTGAACACATGCTTCAGTAAAAAAGATCAGACATGAGGAAAATCTGACCTTTAAATAGACACCTAGAAAGAGTACAGAATCTTAAATGAACTATTGTTTACTTTCTATATTTTAAATAGGAAAAAATGCAGTTGAAGAAAAATCCCAGATTATTAATGTGGTCACAGAATTTTGGACTCCATGCGTAGATTTGTTGTTTTACCCGAGTTGGTTTCTTCAAGTCTTTTGTTTTGCGGTGATTGAATGAATCTGACATTTGACAAATTCAGTCTTTCAGCCTGTGAAATGTTAAAAAAATTTTTAAAAAAATCTGTGATTCCATTTAAGAATATTGAGAATTAATAAGAGCTTAATCCTCAAAGGAAAACAATGTTTTCTACAAATAAAGTTTAAAAGCTTAGGTTTATTCTGATTCAGCTGATTTTTTTTCAGTGGACATAATCAATACATTTATCACATTACAATTATTTATGTGAGTAATAAACCATATAAACATACTGTGATAACACTTTACATTAAGGCTCTGTTAACTTACTTTATTTACTGCATTAGTTAACATTAAAGAAATGCTTATATGAAAGCTGATACCTTCTTTATAACAGATCACCTTAGACCCTGAATCTCTTCTTGGAGCTGGATTTGATTTGTATTGTGAAATGTGAACTGACAGAAACTTCTTAACAATTACTGGTATACTTATGAAGAACAATTTACTTTAAAATAAATAACAGAACTGTAGGATGGGAATAATGAGGATTTAAGTGTTTTAAACCTAAGTGCCAGAATCTCTTCACAGAGCTTTAACTATGCGGTATTTCAAGATAATCACAGCCACATACAGTGTGATGAGATGAAATAATAATTCTCTTGGACTCAAGGTCTAAGACACATGTATGACATTCACAGTGCTGACGAGACTAAGCATGCAGGGAGGGGCTATGGGTAACAGTGGGGGTAAGTACACACATGGGTAGAGTGTAAGTATAAGAGTATAGGGTATAAATACTGAAATCACAAAAAAGTACATTCAAAATGAAAATAATACATTATAGAAAACACAGGGTCCAAAGCTTTAAAGTGCAGTAATGCTTCTAAAAGTAACCTGAGATGAATGAAATTTAAAGTGACACAGTGTGTAGTAAGGTGTTAAGTCAGTAGCCTGTGTTATTCCTGCTGCCACCTCTGTATGATGGCCTTCTGTACAAGTATAAAAATAAAATTTCATTCAAGTCATTTAATTCATTTATTATTTCTATTTCATTAAGTGGTTACAGGCTGGTCTTCTTGTGAAAGTATATAAAGAGACTTAATGCATTACTTCTATACTCTGTGGTACCTGATAGTAAGTCTCCTGTATTAGGTCAATTCTCAATCTCACCACAGGATGGCAGTATCGGATACAGCTTATATAAAACAAGGCGAAACCTAGAACTACCTCATCATCATTAGATTACATATCCAACAGTGAGATTGATTTGTTGTGAGAAAGCCTAGTGCGTAAATTGATTGAAATAATAAGTTGCTGAATTTTCTCAGGAACAGTCATCTAGTTCAATTCAGTGAATGTCAGATGATGTTTGTGTGTTGCCAGGTGTGTGGTTTTTAGACCAAACAATTATTTCAGGTCTTGTGTGTGGCACATGTTCCATAATACTTCATGCCAAGTAAGAATGTCACTTTTGAGAGATACAAATTTTTCTCTGCTGACCAGACACAAGGAGTGAGTTTTGACCAGTACCTTGCAAAACTGCACACACTAAGTAAGACTTGTGAATTTGAAGATTTTAGAGACTCAATGGTGAGGGACAAAATAGTCTGTGGGATTCCTGATAATGGTCTCAGGGAAAGACCCTGACCCTGACACTGGAGAAATCAGTCAATATGTGTAGACCTGCTGAAATAACTTGTGCACAAGCCAAGGAACTACATAGAGAAGATGCTGCAGTGCAGGCCATTAAAAAAGAGGAGCAAAACACATTTTGCAAAGCAAAAGCAGCAAAGAATGAAAACCCCAAAAAGTAAATGCTGAAGATGTGGAAGCGAAATCTGCAAAAATAATGTCTCTCCTGCGATGTCTTGCAGACCAAGATGACCTGTTAGACCTCCTGAAAGGCTTATTGAAATTTGTTAAATATTTCAAGGACTGGGGTAGTTGAAAAAGAAAAAGGTTGATTGTAATATCTCACAGTTAAACTGCAACTATTGTGTTACTGTTAGATAAAAGAAAAAAAAGGTTGTTTTTTGCATAAAAGTTAGTAATAGAAGTAAAGAATCCCAAAGATAGTGCTTTACTTTTAAAGTGGGGAAGATGTGATGTTATGAATGATTACATGTGATTTTGGTTCCGGGTGTGTGTGTGTGTGTGTCTGGACAGTTTAGAGGGGAACCGCAAGTTGTGCTATAAGAAATGTTGTGCAAAATGCTAAGTAAAGTGAAGTGGCTAAAAAGACATTGAAGCTCTCCAGCATGTTGATTAAAACATAAAAGAGGGCATCACATTTAGTGCTACATCACATACACACATATGGTCCACAGTGTCAGTGTGAAATGCCACAGAAATCACATTGTTTGTTTCTGGAATTAGCCTGAATTAGCATATTTATGTTTACATTTTTTTAAATTTATTTATATATATATATATATATATATATAAAAAAATAAAAGTCCTCACAAATCACCATTAGCCAGTGTACGGTATACAGTGAGGGAAAAAATTATTTGATCCCCTGCTGATTTTGTACATTTGCTCCCTGACAAAGAAATGATCAGTCTGTAATTTTAATGGTAGGTTTATCTGAACAGTGAGAGACAGAATAACAAGAAAAAAAAAATCCAGAAAAACACATTTCAAAAAAAGTTATACATTGATTTGAATTTTATTGAGTGAAATAAGTATTTGACCCCTTTGCAAAACATGACTTAGTACTTGGTGGCAAACCCTTGTTGGCAATCACAGACGTCAGACATTTCTTGTAGTTGGCCACCAGGTGTGCACACATCTCAAGGAATTTGGGCCCACTCCTCTTTGCATCCACGACCCATTTTTAATGCCCTGGCTGAGGGAAGGAGGTTCTCACTCAAGATTTGACGGTACGTGGCTCCGTCCATCGTCCCTTTGATGCGGTGCGGTTGTCCTGTCCCCTTACCAGAAAAGCACCCCCAAAGCATAATGTTTCCACCTCCATGTTTGACAGTGGGGATGGTCTTCTTGGAGTCATAGGCAGCATTCCTCCTCCTCCAAACACGACGAGTTGAGTTGATGCCAAAGAGCTGGATTTTGGTCTCATTTGACCACATGACCTCTGAATCATTCAGATGTTCACTGGCAAACTTCAGATGAGCCTGTACATGTGCTTTCTTTAGCAGGGGGACCTTGCGGGCGCTACTGGATTTCAGTCTTTCACGGCATAATGTGTTACCAATTGTTTTCTTGGTGACTATGGTCCCAGCTGCCTTGAGATCATTGACAAAATCCTCCAGTGTAATTCTGGGCTGATTCCTCGCCGTTCTCATGATCATTGAAAAACTCCATGAGGTGAGATCTTGCATGGAGCCCCAGAGGAAGATTGACAGTCCTTTTGTGTTTCTTCCATTTGGGAATAATCGCACCAACTGTTGTCACCTTCTCACCAAGCTGCTTGGCGATGGTCTTGTAGCTCATTCCAGCCTTGTGTAGGTCTACAATCTTGTCCCTGACATCCATGGACAGCTCTTTGGTCTTGACCATGATGGAGAGTTTGGAATCTGATTGATTGCTTCCTTCTGTGGACAGGTGTCTTTCATACAGTTAACAAGCTGAGATTAAGAGCACTCCCGAGAGTGCTCCTACTGTAATCTCAGCTCCTTACCTGTATAAAAGACACCTGGGAGCCAGAAATCTTTCTGATTGATAGGGGATCAAATACTTATTTCACTCATTAAAATGCAAATCAATGTAGAACTTTTCTGAAATGCATTTTTCTGGATTTTTTTCTTGTTATTCTGCCTCTCACTGTTCAAATACACCTACCATTAAAATTACAGACTGATCATTTCTTTGTCAGTGGGGAAACGTACAAAATCAGCAGGGGATCAAATAATTTTCCCCTCACTGTATATTTTAGTTACTTTATGTCTTGTGCAGGTGAAACGTTCAGTTCCCTCAGTTTCCAATACAGGGTTGGGGTAAGCACTATTTCTAACAGTCATGGACACCTGTCTCAATGCTTTCAATGTACACCCAAGTTGTATAGTCTGAAGATACAGTATATACATAGTATTCTATGCATAAAAGGCTAACATCAATAACAGAAGCACCATGCTTTAAGAAAGACACTTTTCCTTCTTCTACAAAATACACACTGGCGTAGACGAACTTGTAATTGGCATCCACAACAGCCATCATTATTACAGAGAAGCTGGACTTGTAATTATGGTAAAGACTGCCACCTTTAACTGGAGGCTGTGTACGGATGTGTTTACCATCAAGCGCAATAAGCAATGTGGGAATTGCCATTTAGATTGAAAATCATGCGCTATTTTACGCCATTCTGCCTCTGTTGTGGGTCTAGCAAAAGAACAGAAGAACAGATTTGAACATTATTTCTGTGTCACAGAGCATAAAAATAAAACATTTCTGAAGCATTGCAACTATGGATTCATTACTTAAGGCTTCATTGACTATTACAGAATAAACATTAAAATACAAAAAGCAGTGACCTTGAAAATACAAATACTCTGGGACGTTATAGCTATATTGATCATCACAGCATACTACTGTTTTTTGTACATTACTGGTAATCAGTGGTGGAAGATGCATTCAGATCATTTATAAACTATACATATGTATACTTTTATTAAAATTACTTTTTAGTTATAAGTTATACATGACTGAAAACCCAGATAAAGTCATTTTATTGGTGACTGTTTTGTACATAAAATAATCATAATGTAAAGAACATTCTGTAAAATCATCAACTTGATATCTGGAATATTGAGTAAGGCCATGTTGAAGATTGAAATCATTACAAAATGATTGGAACAAAAAATTTGATGGTCCTAACCTCATAGTAAAATTGACACTGTAGGCTGGAGTTTACAGACCATCACAAATAACTGATGCATTTTACTGAAACAGATGTTCATTTTTAAGCTAATTTTACTAAAAGTTATTTTTTACCAATGTACTAAATGTGTCCTTTAAGTACAGCATTTGAGTAAATGTTGGGAATCAGTGAGTACCTTCAGGAGCAGCACAGGTCTCCATGACTATGTTAGAAATAGTGCTTACCCCAACCCTGTATTGGAAACTGAGGGAACTGAACGTTTCGCCTGCACAAGAAATAAAGTAACTATAAAATATAGCAACACACACTTAAAAGTAATACTTGTTGAATCAAATATTGTTCTGCCAGACCCACCTGTTGCCAAAAACCGCATGGTCACAGCTAGACGCTCTTTTGGGGATATTGCCCGTCTCATTTGTGTGTGCTGCTTGGTTATGAGAGGTCCAACCATCCCCAGCAAGATATCAAACTCCTCTGCTGTCATCTGCAGAAGCTTCCTGAATCCAGTATTATCGTACATCTATTTGTATGGTGAGCACAATATTATAGTTTATAGGTTTTTACCAGAAAAAATGGGCAAGCCTACAGTATGGACAAGGACCAAATTGTGATGGCTATACGACTGGATCAGAGCATCTCCAAAACTGCAGCTCTTGTGGCGTGTTCCCGGTCTGCAGTAGTCAGTATCTATCAAAAGTGGTCCAATGAAGGAACAGTAGGTTATGGCAGCGACTGAGGGCAGGACTAGTGAGAAAACCTGAACACAATCAAAGGGGGCTGAACACAAATGCAGATAACCAGATCACAGTTCTGGAGAAATGTTTACTTATCTTTAATTAGATAATAATGCAAGTCAAATAATCCACAAAACAAATCCAACAAGTCAGCTCAAAAGACTTGACAGTAGTTCCAAAGAATAAATCCCCAAAATCCACAAGGTTAATCCAAAAGCATACAAAAGGTTCACAGGAGTCTAATCAAAAAACAAAAGTCAATACTTCCAAAAAGTCATTCTAATTAGTCCACAAAATAAATCCATAAGGCATTCAAAAGAGCACTTGTCAATCAATCAAAACAAAGAACTATACCAGATGCACAAAGTCTTTTAAGGACAAGGCCATAAAACAGAGCACACGGCTGACCTAGACTTAATCAAGGTACAGGAAACACTAAGCAAAGTATTTGTGGAGGAAAAGGGTGACTTAAATACACAAACCTAAACAAAGCACAGGAGACACCTATTAGACATAATGACAGAGACTGGACACCAACAAAAAGGCAGTGGGGGTCTCTAGTGGGCAGAAAACAGTCCACAACCCTGACAGGAAACCAGTAGATATCAGTTTATATCTTGCTCTGTTCATGTTACAATTAGTTGCATATCTTACCTGTATATTTCAGTCTAGTTGTGTTGATATTTAACATGATCAGAAAATGACAGATGATTTTCAAAGTCTTTTCCTGTTTCATCATAAAATGGACATAATAAAGCATCCAAGAATCAGAATGGACAAACCCATGTGTATAAATCACACCAAAATATGGATTTGAATTAAAACACTTAAGAGAAACATTATTTCAGACTTTTGGATAACAGCTGGATAGACTTTTATTTGATAATTATGTGCAGTATTGAGATTAAAATTTATACTTGATTTGGATTGGTCAGAAGGTGTTCAGCATGGACCTAATAGCAGTTCAGGTTTCAAATCAAATCTCTCTTTTTTAAAGAATGTCCTCTTTCTGATTATATATATACAGTTATACAAAGCAAAAAATAGTCTATGTCAAATATGTACAGAAGAAACTGAATTTGAGTTTAGAGACTAACTAACTAACTAACTAACTAACTAAATATAATCACAATCGTTTACATCAGCAAACAAAACATTAATATAAATTATGTATACACAGTGCACATACTTGATCAAGCCACAATTATAAGGACATCCTAATGATTAGACTGACCAACTATAGAAGAAGAATTCACATAATCAGAAAAAAATAAAAATTAATGGCCCCAAGTTTCAGAAAATCTGCCAGTATTGCCCTTTATTGTGTACCTAATTTTATCCAAATGAATGAAGCTCATAACATCTTACTGCCAGTCATCAAAAGATGGAGGGAGAATTTGTTTCCATAGCAGAAGAATATGCCATCTAGCTAATAATGTTACCGTTAAACGTGACTTTATTGGATTACCCACAGAACTGGCGAGGAGTTCACCAAATCGCTCAGTTAATAACGGCCGGCAACGGAATCCGAAAACGATCACCGATTGCAGCCAGCAGCATGTTGGTGTTGTGTTCATTTCGATTCACTGCGCAAAACGTTACATAACCAAAGCCACAGTACCATTGACCTCTTCAACTTAAATCGTTCTTAAGCTTCTTGATGAACTGAGGTGAACTCTCTTTTGGCTTATTTTCTCTCTCGGTGTCTGTGAGTGTCAGTCCCAGTGTCAATAGAACTAATCATGTAGTGTATCCGGGTTGCAGGATTTTTTAATTTATTTGTTTGTTTTTTTATTTAAAAAGCACAGAAGGTATCATTTGGGTATGAATCAGATCGTCTCTCGATATAGTGTCAAAAAAGACTACAACTATTCCAATCATGTCTAAATCAAAAGCCACTGCACCAGGCCAGAGGGGCGCCAGAACGCATATCACAACATGTAGCAGCTCCTTTTTCCTGCTGGCCCAGGTGCGTGGGGTGCCGTGATCGTATAGTGGTTAGTACTCTATGTTGTGGTTGCAGAAACCCTGGTTCGAATCCGGGTCACGGCATTGGCTTTTCCACATCACCGTTGAATGCTAGGCATGGCTTTTGGCCGTTTGTCACTTGAAAAGCATAAGCAGGTAGGACCCCGCTCCCCTTAAGATTCTAGGTTCGACTCCTGGCTGGCTCGGCTGCCTTTTAAGAGCCCAGAGGTGTGCCACAGACTCCAGCTGCCGAATTGCTGGCAGAGTAACACCTCCCACAATCCCTGAAATGCGGAGAGTCCTGTACTAGGAGGTATGCTGGCTTTCTGCACCAGGAACACCAGCCCACGCTCTGTCTAGCGGCTGATCTTCCGCTGGAGTGACAGCTCGAGTAGCTGGATGTTCGGTCAGCGCTGGCCGATTTTGTGCTCTGCAATGCAAGGTTCCCATGCAAAGCTCTGGATGATACCGCGCTGGAGCTCAAACTGCTTGGTGGTCGAGTAAAACGCAGATCTCAACTCTCCTGGGGAACCCTCCCATATGGTCTAGCGGCCAGGATTCCTGGTTTTCACCCAGGTGGCCTGGGTTCGACTCCCGGTAGGGGAATGTGACTTTATTGGATTGTCCGCAGAACTGGCGAGGAGTTCACCAAATCACTCAGTTAATAACGGCCGGGAACCTGGTGGTGAACTGAAATCTAGCTTTTGTTGTTCAGCAGTAGTTGTTATCATGTGGGTGTGTGTGAAAGTTAGAGAGAGACCTTTGCACACTAACCTTGATGTGTCTGAGAAAATCAAAATATGTACCTCAGCCCTCACAACTACATGGAGTACACAAAAACAAAGTGTATTTCTGCACCTGTGGCCTTTGGATGGTGAGAAGTACAGACTAAACCTATGTATGGCCTGTGTATGAAATGCTTGTCTTTTCTTGATGGTAAAGCCAGTTTGAAACTACCTTAAAATCCTTCAGCGATACACTTTTCCATTTTTTCTGTAAAAAATCTACTCTGCATCAGATTTATGAACATTGTCACCACTGCCTCACGGTGCCTTGTGCTGATGAGGATCACATTCCTCCCCCATTTCAGAATATAACTCACGACCATGGTGTTCTGCACCAGGGTGGGTGGTCTCTCTCACTTTCTCACACACACACACACACAAAAGCCAGAAACTAAGCTTTCTTTGCTCAGGCCTATCTAAAGGGTTAATGGTGCCACATAGTCATCAACAGTAAAAATCACAAATTTTACCTCTTCCCAACAGGGAAAACCAGCAACAATCAAGAATGCATGATTATATAGTGTCATGGCTGTGCAGACAAAAAATGTGGTTATAATGGAAGTCTATGGGGCAAAAACAGCCACCAACAGTAAATTAGGGAGAAAAAATTTAATCTGATGCTGCAAAAAAAACTAAAAATGCATCAAAGCTAATGTTGTTACTAATCTTTCACATGTCCAAGACTGATAAAAAGTAAAAAAATATCCAGTCCACAATCACTTTATATATTGTTTTTTCCCCAAATCAGTGACATCATTTATGAACTTGGCAATTAAAGAGTTAAAATCCTGGATGTTTTTGAACATTTAGTAGTTTTGAACTATTTCTATTTTTTGCAGATATATGCAGAATTCTACAGAGTTACTCGAGTTGATCTCAGGCAGATCTTTCTTAGTTACTTGGACTCACTTGCACCACGATTGATCAAGCTCTATAGATCAAGAAGTGGAGCCTTGGGAGGAGAAATTCAAATACTCCTAGACAGACTTGATGAACGGGTAACAACATCAGTTTACTTCAGATTGTGAGGTTTTAAAAAACATGACTGCATACTACAAATGTTAGCTGTAGTAAAAGCCATTTACTTTGTCCATGTTTTTCCTGCTTCCTATTTGTGTTTTAGACCACTGCTATCCTGACACACAGGAAATCTGCAGCACTTTGTGGCCTTCCCTTGTTTCTGAGAGAAAAGGAGAACAATCTACTGAGAACGTATCTGGTAATATTTTTTATCTTATCCGTCATGTCTAACATGGCTGGCCTGTGGAGACGTTTGTGAGAATGCTATCCTTTCTCAAATTGCATTTTAAGGGCATTCAGAATGTGCTATTGGGAGTGTATAGACTACAACCCAAACGACTCGCCTTAAAACAAAAATGTAAGTGTATTAAATATTTTAATGATTAGTGAACATAAGAAACCAAAACGCTCTAAATTTTACAGCAGTTGACTGACAATTTGGGTCGTCAGTAAAGTGCTGTAATATCTTAATGTTGCATAAAATGACACATAACCCAGCACACTTGCTCATTTGACTGATGTAGGATACAACTAAGCTGAAAGATAAGGGTCTTACTCAACCAATGCTGCTTGGAAGTGTGCTGGAATTTGAACACAACCTTCTGATCAAGCCTTCTGTCACTGAGCCATTACAACCATGCCAGAGCAACACCATAACTAGTTTGCATTGATTCAGCTATTTCTCCCACTGAATTAATGCCACTTAAAGATTCCAGTGAAGCAGTGCAAGCTAGCTGTAGTGATGGCTTTGAGTCTCTGATAAGAAGGTTGTGTGTTCAAGTCCCAGCACAAAACATTGATTGTACCCTTGAGCAAGACACTTCTTCTTTTTCTTATCTTTGTCCTGTATTGATTTTGACCCATAGTTTGTTGTCTCTGTAGGACACAGTCCAGAAGGAAACCTGCACTAAGGGACTCAAAGTAGATATCCTCAGTTTTGTTGAAGATGTGGCAATGACCAACCCAAACACAAGAAGTATAGCTGTGGTGCTGGAAGAGAAAATTGTGCTTGATGATGTTGATGACCTAATGTATTAAATTAGAAAAAAATGCCAAAAAGAAGCATTTTTACTAGTGGTCTCAGACATTTGGACCCCACTATATATTTTATTATGGCCTTAGCAAGGCTATAAAGTGTCCAGCTTTTATATATTTCTTTTCTGTTTTGTACATTCCTTATTTTGAAGGCTAGTGTATTAATTTAAGTGTGTTCATTTATGACAGAAATGGCCTCAATGTGTCTTAAAATGTCCTTGTTTTGTCTGTGCAGGCAACATTTATAACTGATTCCAGGTGTTTTGAGGAAATGCATCTCAAGCTCTGACATACTGCTGTGGCTGAAATTGATTTTTAAGACACTAATGTACATGGAAGTTGCTGGACAAAGCTCAGTCTGATGGTGTGGTTTTAGATCATTTGTGGCATATCTTGCTTCTTGTCATAGATAAATGTGATCTGTCTGAAAATGGAAAAATGGTGTTGGCAGTAGGACTGAAAGGGAACTGGAAGCAAACATTTTGATCAGTGGAGTTAATAAAGCTTATCTAACAGTTAGAACAGCTGTCCTGTGTGACTGAACAAAAGTGAAGCAAACAGATTTCTTCAGCAGGGGGTATCTGTCTCGTAAGCTGTTTAGTGAAGAGGAATTCTGCAGTATGATTAATGCTGTCACACCTGACTAATGGTGTCTGAACTCAAGCCACCCTACACTTGGAATAAATGAGGGATGCTGTGTCCACCTGTGTCCAGGGGGTGATGTTTCACAGCGAGGGTCTGAATTCATCTATCTAATAATCCCACTCCTAATCAAACCCAGCCTTAGATATGATTTAAATTATGGTAGAATAACTATGTTACTCATATGGGAAATGTCTCAATCAATAATGCTTTACATTATGGTCCCCTTAAATGATATTATTTAACATTAGTTTACATAAACAAACCATGTATGTCAGTATTAATATATCCCGCCTACTGCTGAACAACAAAAGCTAGATTTCAGTTCACCACCAGGTAAAACAATTAGTTTGACTGAACTCAATAAATTGGTTGCTGCATTTATTGTTGAGGAGATGCAGCCACTCTTCACTGTGAAGGCGCCGACATTTTGTAATATCATCAGCAAAATCAGGGAAATGGACAGGGGCCGTGCTCTCCGATCACAAAACCTTTACAAGCTTTTTGGACAAGGCATATATAGAAATGGAGGCAGACCTGAAGAAAACATTTGCAGATTGATCTAATTTTAGAATGACTTTAGGAAGACTATATTGCACTCTTTAATGTCTTTATTAACTTGGACTGTGAGTTTACTTTGTAATGTAACACATATAGGTTTCTATGTGTATAAAATGAAAAGAGAACGAGTCTACTGGTCAAATTTAAGAAAAAGTATCGCAAAAGTAACGTAACGCATTACTTTTTATAAAAAATAACTAAGTAATGCAATTAGTTACTTTTTTAGGGAGTAACACAATATTGTAACGCATTACTTTTAAAAGTAACTTTCCCCAACACTGAATATAATATAATAACAAATATATAATATATTTGTTATTTTTCACATTTTAGTAAACCATGTAAAGGTTGTGAAATTCTGTAAAAATGATCTGTATATGAGTGAAAAATTCAGTTTGTGTTGCGTTTAAAGGAAACTTTTATACATATACTGATGGCTAAAAATAATCAGAATGAGACCGCAATAGGAACAAATATAAACATTTATTTAAGCAAAGTCTATAAGAAGTATACAAATAAGTTTATTTCTAAACAATTCTATATATGTATTTACAATCTATAGACTATTGATGGGAATAGGGGGAGTGGGATAGGAACAGAGGGATAGATTAATAAGGGATGATTATTAAGGGATGAGGGATCTTAAATGCTAAGGTTAAGCCCTTCTTCAGGTCCTAGGGCTCTGTAAGGTAATCCTATTGACAAATTCCACACACATCCAACATAGTGTCACTGAGTTTAAGATACAATCCTGAGAATTTGTGGATCGTGGCATCAGAAGATATTCAACACTTACAATAAGCACTGTGAAGTACAGCTCTGCTGCAGGCTCCCACACGTCCACGTCCCACATGCTGAAGAGCGCAAGCAGGCGCTCCAAGAAACCTCCCTTAAACTTTTGGAAAGAAAGACAAGCTTCATTAATGCCATGTCTTATCAGGTTTAAAAAATATGGAAAAAGAAAACCAGATGAAATAGACCATGTTCTGAAACTCAAACATTGCTTAGAAATCTCCTGATAAGACACTTACTGGCTGAGGTTTTGAGCCATTTATAAAGTAGCTGAAGAAAATCAGCTCAAAAAAACATCCAGGAAGTTGTAGTGGTGGTCCTGCACAGAGTAGAAAAGATACAAAAATAAATTAGCTTTACATATTGGAGTCCTGTTTTCTATATTAGCAAAATCTGTTATCTTTAAACATCTGTCATTTCACACAGGCGTTTATTAGCTTACACAGGAGCTGAGCTCTGCTTTAATCGATTCCTGATTGGAAGGCGTCCTCAGGAATCGAATCAGGGCCTCGTAGGCCAACTGCACACCAACTGCATCCTGTTAAAGCAAACGAAAAAATCTCTGTAACTCACTTTGCCTATGGCTGAGAAACTGAAATTATTTCCATCACAAAAATGATACAGTCTTTCATCATTCTGAAGTCACCTGGTTGTTAGCTGCTGCCAGTCGCATGACGATCTTCTTTCCAACCATGAACAAGAAGTTCTGGTTGTGGATGCTGGCAAGCAGAGTCTGAATATAAGACAGCACACAATATAAAAGTTAAAGCAGAGTGGACTTTACCTGCGCAGTAACAGCAGCTGAATAAAGGTTTTACTCACAGCAAACGCCTCACGAAGCGCGGGCACCTTCAGGCCGATTTCAGTCACCCCTCTGTCTGAAAGATGGCAGCTAAGAAACAAGAGATGTAAATGTTTAGTGTATATTAAACATACAATACACTGTTACATCATTAAAGAGTGAAGAGGATCGTACCAAATAAAGGGCACCTCCAACTCCTCTGGGTTAAGGCGCTCCTCACTCTCCTGCAAGCCAAATCATTAAATCATTAAAACTCACACAGTAAATTTTACAGTATCCGAATCAGGGGAATAGCAGCATATGTAGATACACATCAGGTCTGAAAGTCTGAATTACCTCAGAAGAGTAGAGCAGGAAGATCATGAGTGCTTCTGATCACAGCAGTTTCATACTAATATTCTGTCACTTACAGTAAAAACAACCTTGTAAAATCCAGTGATCAGCTTTAGGAAATAAATGAAAGCTTTGGTTACCAGAAAAACAGGTGAAGGGTCTTGAGGTTGTTCTGTGGGCAGCAGCTGGATGTTCGGCTCAACAAACTTAAAACACACAAACACAATTAGTCACTGCAGTTCATAACATTTTGTGATGCCACAATGAATAATCCCTTACCTGAATGCCAGTGAAACTCTCCTTATCACTGGTATAATAAGGGAATCCCTGTAAAAGACAATTAGATGAAACTCAAGATCTACAACCACATTTCACAAAAGTGCTCTTCTAAAAATCATGTCAGTTGAAAAATGTCCATTCTCTTCATCAGAGTAATAAAGACTGTGATTACCTCGCGAGTCAAGCAGTGTGTCTCTGCGCTTTCAAACCAGCAGAGCCGACTCTCTGGACCCCTCATCATTCCAATGATGTCTCTGCTTATGTCCACTGGCCAGAAATAGAGAAACAAAACTTAACATTAGATCTTGTAAAGAAGGATGTTTGTGTGTTTGTATCTCAGTTACAGCAGTGTAGAATACCTGGGAGAGGGAGGAGACTACAGACACACACTGAACATCACGGCAGGCACTGTCCGGCTCATCAGCATCGAGCGGCTGTGAAATGTAGAGCATGAAGATCATAAGTGCTTCTTATCATATCAGATTTATACTAACATTCTTTACAGTAAAAACAACCTTGTAAAATCCATTGATTGGCTTTAGGAAATAAATGAAGGATTTTCTTACCAGAATGACAGCTGAAGGTTCTTCGTGTGGTTCGGTGAGCAGCAGCTGCAGGATTGGCTCAATGACCTTAACACACACAAAAACACACACACACAAACACACACACACACACACACAAACACACACACACACACACACACAAACACACACACACACTTAGACAAAAGTGGCCTGTAGGTTTTAAATGAAGTTAAAATATTACTATTTAACTGACACATACCTGGAGGACAGAGGGAGTATCTGCTGATTCCTCCAGCACATCCACAGGCTCTGCAATAGATTATTTTTCTGTGACTCAGAATTATGACTCTTCAATTACACAATATCAAACTTTCCTATTAATGCATAAAAGTTAATAAAGCAGTGAGTTTGATAATTAGTTAACTTGTGAAGAAACAGAAAAATTGGAGCAGTCAGATTGTGTAAATTCACTGTACATGTGACCTGATTAAACTCTCTAAAACCTCCTGCCCCTGTCCACCACCCAAATCTATAAAAAATATTATACTGTATAATTATTAAAACCTTTATACTCACTATGATATTGTGGAAATGAAACCATTAGTGAAGTTCTCTAGGTAGATACCATACACTGCTCAGCCATAACATTATGACCACCTGACTAATATGCTGTTGGTCCCCTTTTTGCTGCCAAAACAGCCCTGACTGTCGAGGCATGGACTCCACTAGATCCCTGAAGGTGTGCTGTGGTATCTGGCACCAAGATGTTAGCAGCAGATCCTTTAAGTCCTGGAAGTTGCGAGGTGGGGCCTCCATGGATTGGACTTGTTTGTCCAGCACATCCCACAGATGCTCGATTGGATTGAGATCTGGGGAATTTGGAAGCCAAGTCAACACCTCATTCTCATTGTTGTGGTCATCAAACCATTCCTGATCCATTTTTGCTTTGGGGCACGGTGCATTATCCTGCTGAAAGAGGCCACAGACATCAGGAAATACCGTTACCATCAAAGGGTGTAGATGGCCTGCAACAATGCTTAGGTAGGTGGTTCATGTCAAAGCAACATCCATATGGATGGCAGGACCAAAAGGTTTCCCAGCAAAACATTGCCCAAAGCATGACACTGCCTCCGCCAGCTTGCCCTCTTCCCATAGTGCATCCTGGTGCCATGTGCACACACACCCGTCCATCCACGCCATGTTAAAGAAAACTTGATTTATCAGACCAGGTCACCTTCTTCCATTGCTTCGTGGTCCAGTTCTGATGCTCACGTGCCCATTGTTGGTGCTTTCAGTGGTGCACAGGGGTCAACATGGGAGCCCTGACTATGCAGTCCCATAAGTAACAAACCGTGATTTACTGTGTATTCGGACACCTTTCTATCAGAACCAGCATTAACTTCTTCAGCAATTTGGGCAACAGTAGCTCGTCTTGTGGATCGGACCACATGGGTCAGCCTTCACTCTCCACGTCCATCAGTGAGCCTTGGCCGCCCATGACCCTGTCACCGGTTCACCACCGTTCCTGCTTTGGACCACGTTTGATAGATACTGACCACTGCAGACCGGGAACATCCCACAAGAGCTGCAGTTTTGGAGATGCTCTGATCCAGTCGTGCCATCACCATTTGTCAAACTCGCTCAAATCCTTTCACTTTCCCATTTTTCCTGCTTTTAACACATCAACTATGAGGACAAAATGTTCACCTGCTGTCTAATATATCCCACACACTAACAGGTGCCATAATGAGGAGATCATCAGTCTTATTCACTTCACCTGTCGGTGGTCATAATGTTATGGCTGATCGGTGTACATCTGTAACCATGCCCTTTAGCGCGAGAGCTGATTAATCAGTAGTCTAAGTATGATTTAGTATAAAACCAGTAGTCAGGGTTGTTAAAAGTGACTTTTTAATGGGGATGAGTATTATATTGTGGAAATAAATGAAATTCTCGTTACCCGAGCTCATCAACTCGTTCAGGATTTTAGTGTGTAATTTAAAGCAGCAGCATGTTCACTAGCAGGTGAACTATTATTAGGAGAAATATCATATTCACATTAATATAACCAATAAAGTGTTAAATAATTACAACAAATATACAAGTTCTCTCGGTAGATATGATTAGTCCAAATATTACACTGTCATTGAAATCGCTAAAAATCGGCTAAAGTCCGTTAGCGCGCTAGCTGCTGAATCATAAAGCTAAGCACGATTTATTTTATTAAAACCAGGAGAAGGGGTTGTTAAGAATGGACTTCTAATGGGGTAAATATTTCATTGTGGAAATAAAATAAATTCTTAAACCGAGCTTAATGATTTTATTGTGTAGTTTAAACCAGTAGCCAGGTTCGCTAGCACGGTAACTAGCATTAGGCTAATTCACGGCAAGATGAGGTGTCTTGTGTGCTACATAACATTAGACTGTAACACTGTCACTTTAACATGATTTATTGTAGAAACAGTGTGGCATTAAAGGATAAAGATCATCCTACCTTGAGGACACTGAGTGTGTTCAGCAGGAGCAAATTATAAAATGTAAAATATATAATTTGTAAATGCATTTTTTACGGACTTCACTTCCTGGTTTCCGTACAGTTCGGTTTTTCTCGGAGGTTTTCGGTGGATGCCGTAAACAGGAGTTTTTTTTTTTTTTTTTTAAGGTCGTATCGTCTTTAAACTGGTCCTACAGCTTGAATTCTAACTGTACAGCTACATGCTGCCTTAAACTTCAGCTATGCTTCACTCCCTGGGCTTCCCGGACATTTCAGCTTATTATTATGATTATTATTATTATTTATTCATTATTGACTCTTGTTACTAGTTAGTGCTGGTTTATACTAGTTAGTGCTGGTTTATACTGGTTTATACTAGTTAGTGCTGGTTTATACTAGTTAGTGCTGGTTTATATTGGTTTATACTAGTTAGTGCTGTTTTATACTAGTTAGTGTTGGTTTATACTGGTTCTGAAGGTCGCAAGATTTGGATTATCTTTTGGCATTTTTGCTACACCCCTGTTTCGGATTTCTCTGTACTCCACTACTGGATTTGACTCCTACACCGACTCTACAGCGCAGCGATGATGAACTTCGGGGGAGGAGCCGAGCCTCAGCACCCGGATGTGGATCCCGAGCCCGGATGGAGCGGACTGTACGACCCCTGGAACGGTGAGTTACTGAGTTTCCTCTTTTTCACTTAAGTATAAAGTCTTTTAAACACCGCGTTATTACAAAAAACCGCAATCAGGAATATCGTTTTATATGATTAGATGGTTTTGAGAAATTCTGTTCGGCTAATCTTTATTCGGCTAATCGCTTTACGTACACGATCAGTATGCTAAAGCTAGCGGACAAAATGGCAGACTCCAGTGAAACGAGCAGGGAAGAAGAAAACAGTGTTCATGTTTTCAGATATGTTAACATCAGCTTTTCATAAAAGTCCCAATGTTTACTTAACGTTTGCTAAAGTTTACTAAGTCAAGCCGAGGAGTATTAGCAAAGATTAGCTAGACGGCTAGTTAGCATGTAGCTAAGTAATTGTTTTTCAGTGTTTATAGTTTTTTTTTTGATGGAGTGAATAGAATAAGTTAAAATACTTACAATAACATGAAGTAACTTATTATTTTAAGGATTTTTCATTGTCCGTGTTTGTCGAGTTGTTAAAGCGGAGAGAGAAAGGGGCTGTGAGGAAAGGCAGCTAGCTGAACAAAACCAATCGGTACAAATAAATGGAGCTAGTGTGGCAATGTAGAGTGCAGCTTAGGCAAAAATATCAAGCTGTTTGTTTCAATTCTGTTCAGCAAGGTTTTGTTTCTAGCTGTCGTGAATAAAATAGTTAGGAGTAGTGTAATTTACGATAAAGGGCGAATTTTTGAGAGGAGACACAATTGGACTCAAAGGGGATGTGAACCACTGGAGTAAGAAAGTGCTAAAGTAATAGACTGTAATAGAAATGTATTTTAATCTGCATTTTTTGGGGGAAGATATTTTTAAGCATTGAAATAAGTGCACAGTGTGACTAACAGTGAAGCCGTGATACTGGAAGAGCCCTGTATAACACCTATAAATGCAGCTAAAATGTAAATACTGAGTTTTTAATGCAGTGTTATAGGAAGATTACAGTAATATAACTTGTGTAAATACTTCTTGTTTTGATAGTGAGGCTTTCCTGCTGTATAAAACATACACAGTGCTATTAAAATAAAACCCCATCCCCTTTGAGGAGGCCACCACCTTCAGGGAGTCCACAGCCTTCAACAGTTCCTTTGCCCCAGCCTTATTTCAATATCGACATCCACAACATTGTGGCTGGTATGTACTATGCTCCTGCCACAATGATAACTCCTGTCCCACGCCAGGGCATAAGGAGGAGGTGGGACGAAGAGGATGGCAATCAAGAAGCCCCTCTGAGTAGACGGCAGCGTGTGGATCCTGATGGGGAGGTGGAGTTCATCAGGATGCCTGGACTTGAGGATTTAGAGAGTTTAATCAGTCACATGTACAGTGAATTTACACAAGCTACTAATGCTACAATTAGTCTGTTTCTTCACAAATTAACTAGCTAACTAACTCACAGGTTTATTAACTTTTAAGCATTAGAAAGAAAGGAGAGAAAAATTTACAAGGTCTCTCTCTCTACTACCTTATCAATTTGGCCATTTTAATGTTTTACATTTAACAGAAAATATTAGTTGTAATTAAACTTACATGAAACTAATTTATTGCAGAAGCTGTGGATTTGCTGGGAGAATCGTCAGATACTCCCTCAGTCCTCCAGGTATGTGTCAGTAAAATATTTTAACTACATTTGAAACGTGTAGGCTGCTTTTGTCTAAGTGTGTGTGTGTGTGTGTGTGTGTGTGTGTGTGTGTATGTGTGTGTGTCTTAAGGTTGTTGAGCCAATCCTGCCGCAGCTACCCACAGAAACTCACTCCACATCTTCAGCTGTTGTTCTGGTAACCAAACCTGTCATTTATTTACTAAATCTGATCTCTGGATTTTCCAAGTGACAGAATGTTTGAAAGTGTTAGTGTGAAACTGCTATGATAAAAAACACTGATGATCCTCATCTTCTACTTTTCACAGCCCCTCAGTGCTGGTGAGCTGAACAGCACCTGCTGTAATGTTGAGTACAACACTGCAGACTCCTCCAACTCCCAGTCTGGGGTATTGTACAGTGCTGCAGCTGAGATACAAACACACACACATCCTTCTTTACAAGTTCTAATGTTTAGTTTCTCTATTTCTAGGCAGTGGACGTTAAGGGATACTTCCTCGGGATGATAAGGGGTCCTGAGAGTGGATTTGCTGGTTTAAAACCACCAAGACGCGCTACTTCGACCAGCTGGTAATCACCATCTTTGTTACTCTGATGAAGAGAATTGATATTAATGATTATTAGATGAACACTTTTGAGAAGTAGATCTTGAGTTTCAGCTAATTGTCATTTGCAGGGATTCCCTTATCAGACCACCATCGAGGACCATTTCACTGTCATACAGGTGAGGGATTATCTGTTGTGGCGTCACAAAACTTTTGTTAGTTGCAGTGACTAATTGTGTTCACTTCAAATTGTTCTCTTAAGGCTGAATATGGGAAGGTTACAGAGCTCCTTTCCTGTAACCGGGTGGAAACCATCATGGAGCCACTTGAGGATTATGTGGTAAATTTATTGCAATGTCATGAAGTCTTTATTGTAGATAGTAACACTTGGAATTTTGTACACATATGGGTCTGCAGTGTTTTTATATATTTTTTTTAATTTAACAGCAAACCTTTAAAAAGGTGTCCTGCACGTTCCTGCATGTGGCTAAAGATGGTCAGGTGAACACCTCCACCTGGGAGCAGGAGCAGGTTGACTCTCCCCACAGTGATTCAGAGGAACAGTACGACTCTGAGGTAATTCTGTGTTTCAGACCTGATGTGTATCTACAGATGCTGCTATTCCCCTGAATGGGAGGCTGTAACATTTACTGTGTGAGTTTTAATGATTTATTGCTAATGTGTCTTGCAGGAGAGTGAGGAGAGCCTTAGCCAAGAGGAGATGGAGGTGCCCTTTACTTGGTACGCTTCTCTTCACAGTTTAATGGTATAAAGGAGTAATGTATGTTTAATACACTAAGCATGTAAATCTTTTGTTTCTTAGGGACCATCTTACAGAGAGAGGGGTAACTGATATCGGCCTGAAGCTGCATGCTCTCCGTGAGGCGTTCGCTGTGAGTAAAACCTTTGTTTAGCTGCTGTTTTTGCTCAGGGGAAGTTCACTCTGCTTTAACTTATATTATGTGCTGTCTTATATTCAGATTCATGAGTAATATGAGTAATTAAGGAATAATAATTAAAATAACAAGCATCAAAAGCTAATTTTATAACAATCACAGCCTGCTAAAAAAAGGACATTCTTAGGATAAATATTAAAATAAAATGTACATAATGAAGAGGGCTCTGGGATATGCAGTAGCTGGACATTTGGCCCATGTCATACATCATCTGTGTATCTTTAGTAAAGTACTGGACATGCTGAGGCTTACATACTGCTTCATTTTAGGGTTTAAAATGAGTTTCCATGTTAAAAAAACTGAAGCCAAAGTGATTATTTTGTTTGTTTGCTTTAACAGGATGCAGGTCGTGTACAGCTGGACTACGAGGCTCTGATTCGTTTCCTGAAGACTCCTTCTTATCAGGACTGGATTGCAGCAGAGCTCTCCGGGTCCTATGTAAGCTTATAAATGCTTGTGTAACATGACAAATGTTTAAATCGAAAAGATTTTGATGTGATAGAAAACAGGACTCCATTATGTAAAGCTAATTTCTTCTTGTAACTTTTCTCTTCTGTGCAGGTCTACCACTACAACTTCGTGGACATCTTTTTCGAGCTGCTTCTATTCGGCTATTTTACAAACAGCTCAATACCTGAGACAGTAAGAGTCTTATCAGGAGATTTTAAAGCCATGCTTGAATGTAGTTTCAGAACATGGTTTATTTCATCTCATTTTATTTTTCCATGTTGTTAACCCTGATATGACATGATATTAATGGAGCTTGTCGTCTTTCTTTCCTAAAGCTTAAGGGAGGATTCTTGGAGCGCCTGTTTGCGCTCATCAGCATGTGGGAGGTAGACGTGTGGAATCCTGCAGCAAGGACCTCCTTTAAAGTGCTTATTGTAAGTGTCTAATATCTTCTGATGCTGTGATCCACAAATTCTCAGTATTGTATCCTAAACTCAGTGACACTATGTTGGATTGTGACAGTGATGATGTAATTTGTCTATAGGATCAGCTTACAGATCTCGCTGAAGTGCTGTTTACTCAGCCCCCGGAGTTCTACCAAGACCCAGCAGCCTTAGCCAGCAAACTGAGACCTTTCCTCAGACAGAGTGTCCAGAAGATGATGGACATTTTGTGGAAGCTCTGAGCAATGTCCTTCCTTCTACCAAATTCCTCTTTTCTTTCTTCTGTTCCATTTCTTTTCCCTCACTTCTTTTCTATACATTGCTCAAGCTCTCCACACGTAAGTAGAAATTAATTTTATTCTTATTTTTGATGAACTTAATATTAAAGTATACTCTTTTCTTCCCTACAGGTCTGTAGAGTGAACCCAGCACCCAAGGAGTAGTTTTAATATCCCTCATCCCTCATAGAGCGTCCCTTATCAATCTATCCCTCTATCCTTGTCTATATAGATAACTGCTAATAGTAATTAGTATAAATAGTAGCTGCAAATAATATTGTAGTAAATAAACTTATAGTTGTATAGTGTTTATATAGTTTTCTTTAATAAATGTTTTCATTTGCTCCTATTACCGTCTCATTCTGATTATTTTTAGTCATCAGTATGTCTATATAATTTTCCTTTAAAAAGCAACACAACACTAAATGAACTTTTCACTCATATACAAATCCTTTTTAAAGAACTTCAGAAACTTTGGTTTACTAAAATGTGAAAAATGACAAATAACATCCAACAAAATTCAGATATTTATAGTCTTGGAAAGTTGTTTCCAAAATGTAGAAAAATCTGTAACATTTGGGGAATTGCACATTTACATTTAAGCATCCAGAGCACAGTTGTGTATAAAAAGTCTGAAATCTTGAGATAAAAATCTGAAAATCTAAATTGTAGAGGACTAAAAATGTGGATTTACAGTTTACACCAAATCACACCACTGTAGCACATCATTTATAATGCAGTTACTCTGAACTCTCAAGGTTACTCTTTAAGAAGAAATAGTTTATAATGTCAGTAGTCTTTAAGGTGTTTTCCAAAATAAATAAATAAATAAAAGTCCTGTTCATGAAAATGAAGGTTGGTTAGATGTTTAAAATGGAAAGGAATGCTTATTGTCTTTCAGTCATTCCAAAACACTGTTAGTGAAACACTAGAGTGATTTAATTTGTGTGTTTTTAGTACTTTCTAGTTTCTTAACAAAAGTACATTAAAGTACAGTAAATAAAAAATAAATAAATAAAATTGAACTCTGTTTCTTTCTCCAGTTTGGGCTTCAAGCAGTTTTATTATTTAGAAGGGGATGCTCATGATTTACAGCCATGTCCACAATTTTCTCCATATCATGCATTTATTGCTAGTCCCCCTTTTTTTCTTAAGGTTTCAGATCAAGTGACTGACTTTTTCTCACAAGAATTTCCCAGTTTTTAGTTTTGAAGTTTTTAGTTTGGAGGCATTTTTCCTGAACTTTAGTTGATGTTTCTATACTCCTCAGAATTCATTTTGCTTCTGCAATCAGCAGTTCCATCATCAGGCTCATGTTTTACAGATATGATAGCATGCTTAGATCTTGCGCAGTTTCTTTTCGCCTCCACATTTTGATCCTGTTTTTGTGGGTAACTATTGTTTTACATTTTGCAGTATTTTACATTTTGCATCTGAGAATGTGGACTTAAACTTTTTGTTTGTGTAGAAATGTAAAACTGTGGAATACAGAGGCAATTAAAGCACACATTATAGAGTTCACTGTGCCTTAACCCATAAGAACCCAGACCCCTTTCTCCTTCAGGGAAAATGATGGGGGACATAACACAGACTAAATAGATGCCAAATAACACATTTCTCAACTTTTTTTCTTCAAAATACCACCCCCTACTGTCAGGGATCTGTAATGTTACATATGTCACAATGGGCATTAAGCAGCCGGACCCATTTCTCATGAAACCCCATGAAATTTGTTTATGTGGCAATAACCTAGGCCAAATGGAAACATTTGAAGCAATTTCTTTCCTCAGTGAAACTAAGACGCACATCACATTTCTCACAGAGGGTGGTGGTTGCATTGATTTTGCAGAATTTTCAACGACCACACTTCACAGGCCAGTGTGCAACCTGGTCCACATGAACATCATCTGGAACTCCAACATGAACTTTCTTGGGAGGTGGTGGTGGAGTTGGTGTTGAGTGATAGACGGCCCCTTTGTGAATGCAGGAGAATAAGGCTAGTTGCAACCTCAGCCTGGAAGCTCCTTTGTTTCAGTGGCTTGTGGACACCAAGTAGTTTACAGTCACGGCGGGAGATCAGCCATGCATTGACATAGGCAAGCATTATGGTTTGCCAGAATAGGTAGAGGTACCACCTCCGTGACCTCATGTGGTACTTGTACCTTGTGACGCATGCATCTTGGAGGTCAACAAATGTTGTTGTGGGAACACAAAATCACATGACCTATCACATGACCCACCAGGATGTTCAGTAGGTGTTATTTTAGGACTTCATGAGTTAAAATCAGGGATAAAGCTATAAAAGGAACTTCCCAGGACATTTAAAGGGCTTGTGACACCTTTGTCACCGTGGGTTGTAAAGGGGAACATTCTGGATTATGGCATGAGATATACCAGACTGACCACTTTAAAAAACAGAAATGGCACAGGATGGTTTTGTTGGTGTAATTAGTGCCAGATATAAAGAGTTAAACAGCATTAAAACAAGATGCAATGGTACATGAACCTGAATGACCTTATAAATCAGCTTTCATCCTCTGGAAAAAAATCATATCAATCTCTACATATCTGTTCACTCTTAAACTCTTCCAGTAATCAGTTCTGCTGTTTGTAACACCTCAGATTATGGACAGACTGAGATGGACAGACAGATACCATAAGCACAGACACAGCTCACACAGCTTATTTTATATATCATCATTTGCTCTTAAAAGACTTGTCTCATTTGTTTTAAACTGGATTTGAGTGGGCTTGCTGTTTTTATTTTTTTGCCATAAATATGAAATGACATGATTAGAAATATTACCTTTGTGTGCTATTTAAATAAAACTGCAATTTAAACAATTTAATCCAAGCTGCTGCTGCTGGACCCTTGTGCAAAGCCCTTTACCCCTTAACTGCTCAGCTGTGGAAATGTGAGTTGCTCTGGATAAGAGAGTCTGATAAATCTTGTAAATGTAGATGGTACTGTTTGTTTGTACGCTGATAAAAATATCCAGCCTGATCTAATTTAAACAATGAAGGTAACTTTTTGCATCAGATTATTATGTAGATTAAGATTAGTCTTTGTATTTATTACTTAATTTTCTCTATGCAAGAAATACTTTTTGCTAGTAAAGTCTACTTCATTTAAGCATTTCCTTAGTCATTGTTTTGAGTTTTCTCTACTAAACTTTGCGAGTCCCTTCCACAGAGGGACCATTGAGAGTGTCCTGAGCAGCTGCATCACTGCCTGGTTTGGGAACTGCACCATCTCGGACCTCAAGACCCTTCAGCGGATAGTGAGGACAGCTGAGAAGATCATTGGAGTCTCTTTCCCCTCTATCACAGACATTTACTCCACACGCTGCATCCGCAAAGCTAACAGCATTGTGGATGATCCCACACACCTCTCACACACACTCTTCACCCTTCTGCCATCCGAAAAGAGGTACCAAAGCATTCGGACCCGCACAACCAGACTGTTGAACAGTTTCTTCCCTCAGGCAATCAGGTATCTCAACAGAGAACTCAGCTGAACTGGACAATGATTAATTGTCAACGGTCATTAATTAATGACTGCAATAACTGCATCACTGTATACACTGTTCTTTCATTGTCTAAAATTGTCTTGGTCTTTGCACAAAGTCAGCCTATATGTTGTTTGTCTTGTCTGGTCTTCCTGTGCACTTCTGTTGTATGTCTTAAAGATTGCACCTTAAGTATAGTTTAAGTATAGTTTAATTTTTTTAGTTTAATTTTAATTTTTAAATTATAGTTTAATTTTTTATCTCTATGTTTAGTACTATGTTTTTCTGCATCACTGTTCTTTGTCTGTGTTATGTGTAGCACCTCTGGTCTAGGAGGAACGTTGTTTCACTTCACTGTGTACTGCATCTGCTATATATGGTTGAAGTGACAATAAAACTACTTTGACTTTGACTTTGACTTGAAGTGGATTTTTAATTGAAATATACACACCTGATCCTGGTAGTCAGCAGCAGGTAGGACAATGATAGTTGGAAATCAAGAAGGGCAGTGGTTTTTGAGAACCAGGATTGAGAACCCCCTGTCTCTGCACCTGGACCTTAATTTATAGCTAAAACCAACATTATAAACCAAAATAGAGCACAACCTGAGAAAGTGCAGTATAAAACCAACAACTGCCAAGAGCTAGCTCATTATAATCGTCTACCATCAATGGCATCTGTATAGCTTTTAGACATGCAAGATCACCTTGAGATCACATTTCTTGGAGGATATTTTTGGTCCACTTCCTCATGCTGGCAGTTGGACCTTACTTCTCATCGCACAGCAAAATATTGCAAATACCAACATTACACATAAACACATCTTGAACCACTTCTAACGTCCATGTTTCTGGCAAATTCGAGAAAGGAAAGCAGGTCAGAAAGGTCAGTCGGGACTAATCGTATTTTCAGCAATCCTTACACATAGACTAAAATGAAGAATGGATTGTCTCGATTGTTGTTAAAAAATGCTTAAAAGCACATCAGACAGACACACTGCTCCACTGAATGACATTTATTTATTGAAAAATGCTCATAATTGCTATAACTTTCTATAGCGCTCTTTTGCACTTGCTTACTTCAGTTATGGTGATTCTGAGTATTTAGGGCAATGTTTTTTTAAAAAATTGCTCCACTAAACATTTTGGGATTAGGAAACACATTACCCGTGTGGCTGTTATGTTTATATTGATTTTTGGACAACAATGGAGGTCTAAGGCACAGACAACTAAGCTAATACAGGCTGCAGACTGACAGATATTCCTTGTGAGTAGAGGCGATTTATTGTTGGTGTTATGCCGGGTTCACACTGCACGATTTTCACAGTCATCGGATCACTGTTGCTTTCACACTGCACAACTATCAAGTGTAGCATTCAATCTGATTCAATCAAAATGTCAGAGTTCTCACGTGAGACTGGAAATGGAACCCCTATGGAGTCAATTCAATGCCACATATATTCGCAAAAGAATTCATGTGTTGCAAAAGAACATAAAGTATTGCAAATGCAAAAATGAAATTTGCGAGAAAATGATAAGTTTTGGAAAACAAAAAATAAAGAGTTGCAAAATATAAATGACTTAAATGTATTTGCGACGCTGCTTTTATTTTGCGTTTCAGTGAAATGTAAGTTTGTGCTTCACTTTTCTTTGTGTTTGACTTTCTGGCACTGTTTTGATGTGGGGGTGGAGTCAAGGTATTGGGGTGTGGTAAGCAGGCCTGGGCAGGCCTCCTTCGAAGCTACGTCATCAGCTGAAGACTCAAATCACAAAAGATGAAGTTAACAGAACAGAGGTCTACGTTTGGATTTATTGTTTCCTTTTATATCACTTACGTTAAAATGAGTATTGTTTGGTTAATGTCCACAGATTTTATTTACCACCGCGGTGAAGTTAGTTTGATACTCAGAAATTAGACAGACATTCGGAAGCTGTATTTTAGGGACCGTCGACAAATTTCTGTACGACTGAATCTCCAAAATGTTGACAAGACTAAGTTTTATATAACATCTGAACTTTTATAAGATGAAAGTAAGGTTAATAAAATAACTTAGAGAACAAAATTTTCAGTTTTACTCAAATTAGGGTGATGCAAAAATGAGTACACCCCACTGAAAGTCTCTGGAGCAAAGCTAAATTTTAGACTACAAATGTCTAATATTTTTGGTTATATTTTTGTATATTTTTTGTTATATTTTTGTACCCTTAAATTGGGGTATTTTAGTATTTTTTGTTATATTCCTTCTTATTTTATTTATTACCTGTGCTTGTAGATACTGCTGGTGCCAGATTCCACAGCATACTTCAAAGCTCTTGTAGACTCCAAGCTTTGAAAGGTCTGAGCTGTTTTTGTATCGATAGGGCCTTACACAGTATTAGGCAAGTGGTTTTAATGTTATGGCTGATCGGTGTACATCATATCATCTGAGACAGTTATTTGTCATCATGCCCAAACTTAGCAATACATTAAACACCACAAATTGGATGGCAAAATAGACACATCCAATATGCGACCCTATGTCAATGCTTGTATGCGTTATTCTAAGATGCCGTCCCTTATGCAGAATAACGTGTGAGGTCCTTTGTGACTTCTCATTTGCTTTGGGTACGATCAGTCTTGAAGTGAGTTGGCACCATTCTCCAGTCCCTCATCTGGCCAAAAGTGTTACCTTTTGTTAAGGGAATGCAGCTGATGTCTTGCCCAAACTGGAGTATAAGAAAATAAATATAAAGTATATTAGAGCTTCCAGATACAGTGAAATGGCAATAAGTACACAAAGATTCTGCAAAAAATGTGAAAATTTACAATCTATATAATGTTTAATTTATATCTTATATCTATTATATCTTGTGTTTAATACTCAAAATGTGAATAACCTGCAGGATGCTGCGCTACTCCCAAAAGATGACTGGAAACTGTGGATAGTTTCCTGCAGTATCTGTCTTTCTCTTCCCTGAAATTCATATGATATTATAACAAAACCGTCTATAAACATGGGACCAGATTAGACAACGCTGACTAGCAGTTTTTAAAAAACACTCCTTTCCAGCATTAAGTTCAGAAATGGCTGCCAGAATCTGTTGTCTGGGCCCGTCTGTTTTAATCCCCAGCTCCTGCAGATCTCCATCAGTCAGAGTCAAAAAGGCCTCCATGTCTACCTGTAAATAAAACAATACAGGTAATTTACAGAGATGAAAAAATCACATGATTTGTGCACAATTTACTGAGTACAGCTCTAAGTCTACTTTGACAAGACTCTACAGGCTACAGGTGTAACTGCCATCTTCATGTTGCTTCACTGAAGTCCTATGTGGTCTGGGATTTGGTTGGGCCATTTAAGGACATTTAGGAACTTGTTCCAAAGCCACTCCAGGGTTGTCTTGGATATATTCATGTTGTCGTTCTGAAAGGTTAAACCTTGTCTTAAAATCTGAGGCTGTGTCCACTGTGGAGCAAGTTTTCTTTAAGAACCTCTCTGTATTTCGGCTGCTTTCATCCTTCCCTTAATTCTGACCCGTCTTTCCCCTCCTGCCACTGAGAAGTACTCCTGCCAACACCATGCTTCACAATAACAGTGGTATTGCCCAAATATTGAGCAGTGCTTATATTCAGCAGCAGTTTTCATTTAGCTATTCCAACATAAAGCTCTTACTGATGGAGAACTTCTGAGATGGCTGTACTTCCAGCAAGTACTCCCTTTTCTGCAGAGGACTTCTAAAGCTGTTAAAGTTGTCAGTGGGCTTTTGTTTTCTCTCTGATCAAAGCCATTCTAACCTGGTTACTGAGTTTGGCTGGATATCCTGTTGATTCCAAACATTTTTCCACAATGATAGAACCCACTGTGCTTCTTGGAACATTCAACACCTTAGATATGGTTTATACCTTTACCCTGCTCTATGTCTTGACACAATTTGCTCAGGGTGGTCTATGTATTTTGTAGATAGATGTGTTCATTTCTGAATACCCTGTCAAAGTTCATGGTCCAGAACCATATTGGCTTTTGTATGTTAGAGACTGGTAAACTGCAATAGTGTGAATGAGAGTACATTCCTACACACCATAAAGTCTGATCATCTTTATTTGCACTGACCTTCATCAGTGATGCTGCCACTGCTGGAGCCACCACTACTTTTAGAACATGGTTGGGAAGAAGCAGAAGACAGGGTTTCACCAATTAGAGGCTTAGGAGTTGGGGATGGTGATGGAGTCAGGGTAGGGGATGTACTCTTAGATGTGGAGGAATTCCCAGACTGAGGTCTCTTTTTCAGATCAACCTTCTGTGGAGATTGTAGGCTAGTGTTAGGTTAGATTGATGGAAATGAACAATACTCACAAAACACACTGACTTGGTACAGTTAATATATAGTAGTTTCTATCAGAGATACACACTCGCTCACTTATTAAGACTATTTGTACAGTCCCCTCTGAAAATACTCAAATGTTTTTTTTATACTTTGAAGACAATTTGGCTTTAAGTTCCAAAAAAGTATATAAGGCTATAGACCAGAATTCTCACATTTCATTTCCAGATATTTACATCTAGATGTGTAAACAACAACCGTTAAAGATAAATACAAACCTACTAAAATAAAGGTTAAACAAAGTTATTAAAATACAAAGGTAAATCCCACACTGAAAAAAACATAAAAAAACAAAAAACCTGACGCAGTAATTTGTTTGTAATCCGCTTCTGTGCCACACTGTAATTATGCAAATACATTTGACTTGAATGACACGTCATTAGCGCGCACGATCCATCGATTGTTGTGGGCGGGCCATTGTTGCGATTAGCGGAGAACGATAAAATTGTGAGAGATTCGATTGGCTCGCTATGGGCGATTGTCTGTCCATCTTTTCAGCGCAGGGATTGGAGAAGAAAGATGTAACGGGCCGATGTGATTGGGCGAGAAAGATTTCCCAGGTGAGCTGTGATTGGCCGGCTGACCCAGACTATCGGTCTTCAGGTAGCACCACTGGCCCATGGGAGCCTTAGGGGGAGCCTACAAATAAATAAGTGATGACAAATCAGTTATGTAACGTTTTGCGCAGTGAATCGAAATGAACACAACACCAACATGCTGCTGGCTGCAATCGGGGATCGTTTTTGGTTTCCGTTGAGGAAGCGTTCCCGGCCGTTATTAACTGAACGATTTGGTGAACTCCTTGCCAGCTCTGCGGGCAATCCAATAAAGTCACGTTCCCATACCGGGAGTCGAACCCGGGCCACCTGGGTGAAAACCAGGAATCCTGACCGCTAGACCATAGGGGAGGGCAATTCGGCAGCTGGAGTTTGGGGCACACCTCTGGGCTCTCAAAAGGCAGCCGAGCCAGCCAGGAGTCGACCCTAGAATCATCTGATCCGTAGTCAGATGCTTTATCCATTGCGCCACTGGCCCACGTGGGCCTTAATGGGAGCAGGGTCCTACCTGCTTATGCTTTTCAAGTGAAAAACGGCCAGAGGTCAACAGGCGTGCCTAGCGTTCAACAGTGATGTGGAAAAGCCAATGCCGTGACCCGGATTCGAACCGGGGTTGCTGCAGCCACAACGCAGAGTACTAACCACTATACGATCACGGCACCCCACACACCTGGGCTGGCAGGTAAAAGGAGCTGCTACATGTTGTGATATGGGTTCTGGCGCCCCTCTGGCCTGGTGCAGTGGCTTTTGATTTAGACATGATTGGAATAGTTGTAGTCTTTTTTCACACTATATCAAGAGACGATCTGATTCATACCCAAATGATACCTTTTGTGCTTTTTAAATAAAAAAACAAACAAACAAATAAATGAAAAAATCCTGCAACCCGGATACACTACATGATTAGTTCTACTGACACTGGGACTGACACTCACAGACACCGAGAGAGAAAATAAGCCAAAAGAGAGTTCTCCTCAGTTCATCAAGAAGCTTAAGAACGATTTAAGTTGAAGAGTTCAGTGGTATTGTAGCTTTGGTTATATAGAGAAATATATAACTTTAAATATATAACTTTAAATATACAACTTAAATATATAACTTTCTGTTATATACAGAAACACAGATGAGGCTTTGCACCCACACATAAACCTGATTAACATGTTTTAATGGTTTTCTTTTGTTTTATTTAAATTGTTGTTTTTAACTTATATAATAGTAAATACACTAGCTGTTCACTTTTGTATCTGTAAGAAGCTATAAGCTACTCCGAGAGACTTACATATTGGATCCAATTCCACAAAACCCTCCAGCAGAGTTCTGCTCATGAATGATGTACTGGGGGTTTCCAAAAAGCCAAGCTGTTGAACAAAATTGAGATAAGTGATTAAAAACCATGAACATTTTAATGCACATAAAACATTTGCACCTCAGTTCTGTTTAGGGTGTTAGTAGAATGCAAAAGTAATTTCCTACTGTATCTTACCTGCCCCACCAAGGACTGCATAGCCAGTCACAGCCGCAATGAATATAATGCAGCACAAGACATCAGTAAATGCCCTAAAAGAAAAAAAAGAATAAATTACATTTCCTGAAGAAAATGTGAGTGGTGCTTGCCCTGGCAAAACTCGTCCCCAAGCAGACAGACAGCATCCCAATACTTTTGGAGGTGGGTGGTCAGATAGGGCACCAAAAATGTTGTATACGAGGGGATAGATAGGGTGCCTATACTTTTGGAGGCATGTGTACAGAGAGGGTGCCAATATTTTTGAAGGCAAATGGATAAGTGCAAGTGATGTCTTCAAAATGCGCATCATGGAGTTCTGCTACACCGATCAGCCATAACATTATGACCACCTGCCTAATAGAGTCCCCCTTTTGCTATCACAGAGTGGCAGTTTAAAATAAAATATTATTATTTACTTGAAAGACTACAAACACATAAAATGACCTTCTCACTAACAATGAATGTTGAATTGAATGTTGGAAGTAATTCAGTAAAATATAGAAAATGACAAAAATAAAATGTCTGTCCTTTGCAAATTTGTTGAGATACCGAGCCTGTAGAAAAGTCTGATTATAGACTGAAATTCTAACACCATTTTACATGGAGTAGTGGATTCATCTCCATGGAATAGTAATGACAAATGCAGAAAATCCATCATCATAATAAAATATCATCACATCACGTCACAACACCAGGATACACGCCATGCACTTCCCTTCATTGCACTGAATGTTTTGATATGTCACATGTGTATGTTGCAGAAATTTTGTGATTCTGCATAATTTTGTGGTTGGCACGCACGTGACATCACGTGATGTCATCAGTGTACATGTAACCTTGTTCACCTTATTGTGCTGAGCGTTTGGAAATATCACATGTCTATATTGCAGATAGATGCTAGTGTGTAGAGATAGATAGATAGATAGATAGATAGATAGATAGATAGATAGATAGATAGATAGATAGATAGATAGATAGATAGATAATTATTATAACTGGAATATATCCAATTGTTTGTTTTCTTGAGGATACAGCTGGATATAAACAGTGAATATAGGTTACAAGGTTACAGGACTTAAAGGATCTGCTGCTAACATCTTGGTGCCAGATACAACACACCTTCAGGGATCTAGTGGAGTCCATGCCTCAACGGGTCAGGGCTGTTTTGGCAGCAAAAGGGGGACCAACACAATATTTTGCCTGTTACATATATATATACACACATACATACACAATCAGCCATAACATTACGACCACCTGCCTAATATTGGGTTGGTCCCCCTTTTGCTATCACAGAGTGGCAGTTTAAAATAAAATATTATTTACTTGAAAGCCTACAAACTCATATAAAATGACCTTCTCACTAACAAACATAAAAAAATCGGTTTTGAATGTTGGAAGTAATTCAGTAAAATAAAGAAAATGACAAAAATAAAATGTCTGTCCCTTGCAAATTTGTTGAGAGACCAGGCCTGTAGAAAGGCTGACCATGTAAGTCCAAAACGATTCCTCATTGAAGACTTAAGGTCATTAACTTCACTGGAAAGTGACTGAAACTAGAATAAAAGTTTTAGGTAACAATTTTATCACGTACTTGAAATGGGTGGAGTGGACGTGAAGGACACTGTCCGGCAAATTGAGGTTATTGTTATTGAAGGAGGGTGTACTTTCTTTCCCCTCCATGTTTGTATACATAAATATTGTTTTGTGTAAGTACATTAAGGCAGGTTTATAACACATCCAGGTGTGTTGGTGTAGAGGTGTGGTTTCCCAGCTGGTTGTGAGCAGTGCAGTAGTACAGTCCACTGTGCTGGGAGCTGATGTAGCTGATGCTGTAATTCTGGCCTGTTGTCAGCAGTGTCTCTGCAGCTGGACTCTGCTTAAACCAGGAGTAGGTGAGAACAGGAGGGTTTGTGTGGTGAAATGGAGTTCACTGTATATATATATATATTTATGTATACACACACCGATCAGCCATAACATTATGACCACCTGCCTAATATTGTGTTGGTCCCCCTTTTGCTGCCAAAACAGCCCTGACCCATCAAGGCATGAACTCCACTAAATCCCTGAAGGTGTGCTGTGGTATCTGGCACCAAGATGTTAGCAGCAGATCCTTTAAGTCCTGTAAGCTCCATGGATCAGACTTGTTTGTCCAGCACATCCCACAGATGCTCGAGTGGATTGAGATCTGGGGAATTTGGAGGCCAAGTCAACATCTCAAACTGGTTGTTGTGGTCATCAAACCATTCCTGAACCATTATTGCTTTGTGTCACGGTGCATTATCCTGCTGAAAGAGGCCACAGACATCAGGAAATACTGTTACCATGAAAGAGTGTACATGGTCTGCAACAATGCTTAGGTAGGGGGTATGTTTCAAAGTAACATCCACATGGATGGCAGGACCCAAGGTTTCCCAGCAGTACACTGCCCAAAGCATGACACTGCCTTGGTTCCATGTATTCCTCAGGTAAGCAACACACACACACACACACACCCAGCCATCCACGTGATGTAAAAGAAAACGTGATTCATCAGATCAGGCCAACTTCTTCCATTGCTCCCTGGTCCAGTTCTGATGCCCACGTGCTCATTGTTGGCGCTTTTGGCAGTGCACAGGGGTCAGCAAGGACAAAATGTTCACTAACAGGTGCCATGATGAGGAGATAATCAGTCTTATTCACGTCACCTGTCAGTACTCATAATGTTATGGCTGACTGGTGTATATAAAACTCTTTACTTTGTATGAATCTTCCTTCCATCCATTTTCTGAACTGTTTATCCTACACAGGGTCAATGGGAGCCTGATCCTATCCAAGGGGACCAGGGGACACCCTAAACAGGGTGCCAACCCAACACAAGGAACAGTCACACACTCACACACACATGCACACACTTTGGACAATTTATAGATGCCAATCAACCTACCACACATCACTGGACTGTGAGAGATAATCAGAATACTAAGAGGAAAACTCCACACACATGAACACTAAAAAAATGTAGATAAGTTTAAATATCTAATAAAAGCTTAAATATCTAATAAAAGTTAAAATATCTAATAGCAAATAATAGATTTGTGTCCTGATCACTCTTTAAGACAAATGGGATAGAGAAGTGTGCGTGTGTGTGTTAAAGGGGTGTGAATGTTGCTCAGACTCTCTCTATGGTCTTCATCATCTCCTGTACACGCTGCTTCACGATGCTCAGCACTGCAGAGGCTAAAGCTGCTGGATCTCTGTAAAGCTCCAGAGGCTGATAGAAAAGGTCCTCAAGCAGCACTGTCAGCATATTCTTCACAAACACAAACACACACACATTTCCAGCATGATACTGAAGAGATTGATCAGAGAATTTAAAGCAGGTTCTTTAGAACGTGTCTCATGGCATTAGAAAAAAGTTCCTCCCTTACAGAAAGCCTTAAAAAGAGCCGCTCTGCCTCAGGCTCCCTGATGTCCACGTCCCACTGGCTGATGGCTAGAAACAGAGGCTGCAAAAATCCATGTACAACTTGGTTCACACTTAGATCTCATTGACCTGAACAACTTTCACACTGCATGTCATTAAGTCTAATCCACAGGAAGTCAGTTATTTTGAGTTGTTTGCAAAACGCACCCAATGGAATTTGATATACTCCTCCTAGAGAATTGATACAACCGCCACCAAACCCAGGCTAATATGATCTCAAGACATTGATACAACCGCCACCAAACCCAGGCTAATATGATCTCAAGACATTGATACAACCGCCACCAAACCCAGGCTAATATGATCTCAAGACATTGATACAACCGCCATCAAACCCAGGCTAATATGATCTCAAGACATTGATACAACCGCCACCAAACCCAGGCTAATATGATCTCAAGACATTGATACAACCGCCACCAAACCCAGGCTAATATGATCTCAAGACATTGATAATGCAAAGTTGATGAGTGATTTTTGATCTCAAACGGTTCAGCCGTGAGAAGCCCTTAAACTTATGGTGAATAAAACAAAACAGGAAGTGGCTAATAACTTCTGTGTACATTATGTGATCTACACGAAACCTTAGGATTATGTTAAGCATAGAAAGCTGATCACAGAGATATGACAACTGTGAGTCTCGGTCATAGCGCCACCAACTGGCAGCAGGAAGTGTGTCACTTTTTGAAATCTCTAATATTTTCTCCCTTACTTTCACCTGATTTGGTTCAAAATCAGTCAGAATAATGACAAGACATGGCTGATGTGAAACTGTGAAGGAATTTTTGATACGTTGAATCGTGTTACTATGACGACGATTTACATAAGAACATACAGTAGGACTTTTTACACTATGTTTTTGTTACACAATGTTCATTGTTAAAAGCGCTATACAAATAAAAATGAATTGAATTGAATAGAATATGAATGGAGTGGTTTGTACCACTCAAAGGACACATTCATGAAGATTATGAAGAAGGGAAGCATCTTTCCTTCTAGCTGGTCACCAGATTTCCATGTAAGCCAGTCGTTTGCATGCAATATTTTGACTTTGGCTCCCAGACAGTGTGGTGGAAATATATCATGGCCTTTTTTCTTGTCAAATAAGGATGTGGAGACACACTGGTGGATCAGAGAAATATAATATCTGCATTGTATTATTTATTTATTTGATCTGATTTGAAGTAGTATTATAACAAGTGATTAATTATAGAGCCATTATTTGAAATAATTATTCATCCGTTACTTGTGAATCAAGCATGTGACTTAAATACACAAACCTAAACAAAGCACAGGAGACACCTATTAGACATAATGACAGACTGGACACCAACAAAAAGGCAGTGGGGGTCTCTAGTGGCCAGAAAACAGTCCACAACCCTGACAGGAAACCAGTAGATATCAGTTTATATCTTGCTCTGTTCATGTTACAATTAGTTGCATATCTTACCTGTATATTTCAGTCTAGTTGTGTTGATATTTAACATGATCAGAAAATGACAGATGATTTTCAAAGTCTTTTCCTGTTTCATCATAAAATGGACATAATAAAGCGTCCAAGAGTCAGAATGGACAAACCCATGTGTATAAATCACACCAAAATATGGATTTGAATTAAAACACTTAAGAGAAACATTATTTCAGACTTTTGGATAACAGCTTGATAGACTTTTATTTGATAATTATGTGCAGTATTGAGATTAAAATTTATACTTGATTTGGATTGGTCAGAAGGTGTTCAGCATGGACCTGATAGCAGTTCAGGTTTCAAATCAAATCTCTCTTTTTTAAGAATGTCCTCTTTCTGATTATCGTCTACTAAAAACAGTTAAATCAAAGTATATGGCAAACTCCAATCATTTTAGCCTCACCTTAAACATTTTAAATGCAGTGATGTAATGTAAAGTAATGTAATGTAATGTAATGTAATGTTTAAATGCAGTGATGTAAAGAAATACTGAATCTATAGAACTACTGTAATGCTGAAGCTTTCTGTAAGGAGAATGTTTACCATATAGGGAGGGAGACTCCAATAACACTATGAAACTTTTATTTATTTCAGTCATTTTCATTCTTTCTTTCTTTTTTGCTTAATCTGTTCATTGAACTTTTATAATAATAAAAGGATAAAGATACAGGAGAATAGAAACAACATTTTTTCCCCACACTCAGAGTTATACAAACCAAAAAAAACCTCAATACATAATTATAAAGTGCGTCAATTATGTACAGAAGAAAGTTTGAATCAGAGTTTAGAAACTAACTAACTAACTAACTAACTAACTAACTAAATATAATCACAATCGTTTATATCAGCAAACAAAACATTAATATAAATTATGTATACACAGTGCATATACTTGTACTCAATACACTTTTGATCAAGATCAAGCCACAATTATAAGGACATCCTAATGATTAGACTGACCAACTATAGACGAAGAATTCACATAATCAGAAAAAATAAAAATTAATGGATCCAGGGGGATATAGGGCTACAATTAATAGGTGAAACCAGTGGCAAACGTTGGAGGCTAAAATGGTTTCGAAACTGGGATCAAATTTGTAATAATTGGACAATCGGACAATGGAATTACTTTTAGGAAAACGTGAGACGGCAGTAAGAGGACCACACAGTAGTGCAGAGTTAGAGAGTGGAAAGGAAACAGTACTGCAAGTGGAACTGTGCACAGATTAAAAGAGAGAAAAGGTGGAAATAGGAAACTGTAAGTGATGACATCATGAATTATGATCTGTCTACCAAGAAAGTTTTAATGATGATTTAATATTTTATATAATTATTATAAGTGCCCACTTCTTTCAGATTAGGTTGTAGGGAGTTGGAGGTTCATATTCATACGGTAACTACATGGAGCATCAAATGGGCTGAGAATAAACAAGTCTTCATTCCAAACAAGTACTACATTACCAGAGATTATTGTTTACTTTATCCTCTCTGGTGCGCTCATCAATAAATCCAGACTATGAATTTTTTTGGTTTGAAAGTAAATCTACTTCCTGTTGGACATCCATACCATCCCTAAGCACAACACATAAAGAACATTATTGCCAGAAGTGAACTATGAATTTATCCTTTGAAGACTGCATGTCCTTTTTTTATCAGTTTAATTTTAAGCTATTTGTAGCGTATTAAAGATCATTTAAAAAGTATGTAAAAAAAATATAAAGACAAATATGTTGACATAATCTTTGATGTGTGTTGGAACCCAGAGCCCCTCTCCGGGTGGATACTTCAGGGTGGTTCTAGAGCCACCAATATTATCAAAAAGTCTTATAGTCCAGATCAAAAATGCAGGACAGAAACAAAGAAATAAAGTACTCCTCCAGGCTTGGATGAGAAGAAGCAACCGGTTTTATTAAAAAATATCACCGGAAATGGCACTCAAATACACAGATTCATGAACCGATGCAGTCAAGCACACCGCCCTTCACAAATCCCCCATTATATATATTTTCTAGCCCATCTGCCTAAACTTGCTGGGCTCTACTTTTCTATGGATTGTTTTGACATTCACTAATTTTTCCCCTGAAAAACAGCCCCACCTTTCTGTGGCCTTCATACAGTTTATGAGTCACAAGTTTTAATTTTAATACGTATTAGTTGTTGATCTGTCTAAACTTCAGAACTTATTTAGACCAAAACCACATTTATTTCATTACCCCTTTAATTTATCACTTATACTTTAACCTACATAACCCACATGTTCCATATGTTTGTGTACTTGTTTGTTGTTCCTGTGTGGTTCATGGTGACTGCCTGGCAATTACTTAGAATCCTGAGGATTTTTATTTAAGGATTATTATTATTTAAGGAATAAATACTTCAGTTTTCACTCATTGCCTATGTAGTAGTAAAGGTAAAAGGGGTAAAATGGCTCTGTGATGTTAGTCTAGTTTTTTAATTTAGGTTAACTAACCTAGTTTACATTTAAATTATTTATTTAGTCATTTACTTTATTTTATTTTATTATTTATGTATTTAGGCTAGGATTCCAGTTTATTTTAATCTAGTTTAATTTAATTCTCTAAATCTTCCATTGCTTCATGTTTTTAAGTCTGTATATTTCCATTACACCTATTCAGTGTTTTCTCCCTATGTTTACATTAACATCAGCCACTACAATACACAGCCAACTCCATGATATGGTATGATGTGCTAGCCTATGCCCTTGTGATGTTTACACCAAAGCCAGAAAGTTCGAGAATAATAACCCACTAACGATGATTCAGCCAGTTTTGCTCATCTCTATTTTTGTGATTTTATATATATATTTTTGTCCTCTATAACGAACCAACTGGTACCCTACTCAGATTCTATGTCTACATTTGTGCTAATTTTTATCTATTTATCATAAGCTTACCTGTTGACTAATGATTATGGCAGGTGCTTAATAGTGAAAGAATTATTAGATGACCAAGTAATCAAATAATTATGATTATTATCAAATAATCAATAAATTAAAGACGCTAATTAGATAGGCAACATGTCAGTGATTAACAATGAGAGTAAGTACTGATTACCAAAATGAAAATCATCATATGATTAAACATAACTGAATGAATCTAATGATTAACCAATTAATCCTTAATCATTATTATGATTAAACGATTTATCTAGTCTCTTTGTTCATGTCTTAACGATTAAACCTGACTCGGATCTATCTTAAGGATTAAACGAAAGTATTCAAAGTTATTACAATTAGAATTAGAATTAGCATTAACCTTCCCTTACTGATTAAAATCAAATGTATTTAATGATTAGGTGCATGGAAAGCAAATGTTTCAAAAAATTTTCCCACAAACTCCACTGATCAAAATGTTTGCTTCCAGTTCCCTTTTAGTCCTACTGCCAACACCATTTTTCCATTTTCAGACAGATCACATTTATCTATGACAAGAAGCAAGATATGCCACAAATGATCTAAAACCGCACCATCAGACTGAGCTTTGTCCAGCAACTTCCATGTACATTAGTGTCTTAAAAATCAATTTCAGCCACAGCAGTATGTCAGAGCTTGAGATGCATTGCAAATGACATTGCAAAATCATTGCATGCAAATGACACTTAGAGATAAAATTACAAAAACACACACTGATAAAACACACTGAAATAAATACAGAAATCTAGGCAAAACGTTCATCTTTACTGAGTTTAAATGACCAGCTAGAGAAATGAGGAGAGCTGACCAGAGAGCAAAATCATTCTGAGACTTTGTGAACTGTACCAGCTCTCCCAATTGTTCAGTATCAGTAACATTCATTCAGTCAGCACAGGACATCTGTGCAACAGGACACACCAGTCACATGTCCAGTATTTTGATTGTGGAAAAAATAAGAGATTTCAAATAACAGGTTGTTGTTTACACATCTAGATGTAAATATCTGGAAATGAAATGTGAGAATTCTGGTCTTTAGCCTTATATACTTTTTTGGAACTTAAAGCCAAATTGTCTTCAAAGTATAAAAATAAAACATTTGAGTATTTTCAGAGGGGACTGTACAAATAGTCTTAATAAGTGAGTGAGTGTGTATCTCTGATAGAAACTACTATATATTAACTGTACCAAGTCAGTGTGTTTTATGAGTATTGTTCATTTCCATCAATCTAACCTAACACTAGCCTACAATCTCCACAGAAGGTTGATCTGAAAAAGAGACCTCAGTCTGGGAATTCCTCCACATCTAAGAGTACATCCCCTACCCTGACTCCATCGCCATCCCCAACTCCTAAGCCTCTAATTGGTGAAACCCTGTCTTCTGCTTCTTCCCAACCATGTTCTAAAAGTAGTGGTGGCTCCAGCAGTGGCAGCATCACTGATGAAGGTCAGTGCAAATAAAGATGATCAGACTTTATGGTGTGTAGGAATGTACTCTCATTCACACTATTGCAGTTATACAGTAGACATACTGATGACTAAAAATAATCAGAATGAGACGGTAATAGGAGCAAATGAAAACATTTATTAAAGTAAACTATATAAACACTATACAACTATAAGTTTATTTACAACAATATTATTTGCAGCTACTATTTATACTAATTACTATTAGCAGTTATCTATATAGACAAGGATAGAGGGATAGATTGATAACGGACGCTCTATGAGGGATGAGGGATATTAAAACTATTCCTTGGGTGCTGGGTTCACTCTACAGACCTGTAGGGAAGAAAAGAGTATACTTTAATATTAAGTTCATCAAAAATAAGAATAAAATTAATTTCTACTTACGTGTGGAGAGCTTGAGCAATGTATAGAAAAGAAGTGAGAGAAAAGAAATGGAACAGAAGGAAGAAAAGAGGAATTTGGTAGAAGGAAGGACATTGCTCAGAGCTTCCACAAAATGTCCATCATCTTCTGGACACGCTGTCTGAGGAAAGGTCTCAGTTTGCTGGCTAAGGCTGCTGGGTCTTGGTAGAACTCCGGGGGCTGAGTAAACAGCACTTCAGCAAGATCTGTAAGCTGATCCTATAGACAAATTACATCATCACTGTCACAATCCAACATAGTGTCACTGAGTTTAGGATACAATACTGAGAATTTGTGGATCACAGCATCAGAAGATATTAGACACTTACAATAAGCACTTTAAAGTAGGTCCTTGCTGCAGGCTTCCACACGTCTACCTCCCACATGCTGATGAGCGCAAACAGGCGCTCCAAGAATCCTCCCTTAAGCTTTAGGAAAGAAAGACGACAAGCTCCATTAATATCATGTCATATCAGGGTTAACAACATGGAAAAATAAAATGAGATGAAATAAACCATGTTCTGAAACTACATTCAAGCATGGCTTTTAAATCTCCTGATAAGACTCTTACTGTCTCAGGTATTGAGCTGTTTGTAAAATAGCCGAATAGAAGCAGCTCGAAAAAGATGTCCAGGAAGTTGTAGTGGTAGACCTGCACAGAAGAGAAAAGTTACAAGAAGAAATTAGCTTTACATAATGGAGTCCTGTTTTCTATCACATCAAAATCTTTTAGATTTAAACATTTGTCATGTTACACAAGCATTTATAAGCTTACATAGGACCCGGAGAGCTCTGCTGCAATCCAGTCCTGATAAGAAGGAGTCTTCAGGAAACGAATCAGAGCCTCGTAGTCCAGCTGTACACGACCTGCATCCTGTTAAAGCAAACAAACAAAATAATCACTTTGGCTTCAGTTTTTTTTACGTGGAAACTCATTTTAAACCCTAAAATGAAGCAGTATGTAAGCCTCAGCATGACCAGTACTTTACTAAAGATACACAGATGATGTATGACATGGGCCAAATGTCCAACTACTGCATATCCCAGAGCCCTCTTCATTATGTACATTTTATTTTAATATTTATCCTAAGAATGTCCTTTTTTTAGCAGGCTGTGATTGTTATAAAATTAGCTTTTGATGCTTGTTATTTTAATTATTATTCCTTAATTACTCATTACCACATCTGTTTGACAACTACATCATTTTCAAGCCCAGTAACTGAAAGTATTTTGCACAAGGAAACAGTCTATCATCATTCTGAAGTCACCTGGTTGTTAACTGCTGCCAGACAGCATCACAATCTTCTTCCCCATAACGAACAAGAAGTTCTGATTGTGGATGCAGGTAAGATGAATCTGAATATAAGACAGCACATAATATAAGCTAAAGCAGAGTGAACTTCCCCTGAGCAAAAACAGCAGCTAAACAAAGGTTTTACTCACAGCGAACGCCTCACAGAGAGCATGCAGCTTCAGGCCGATATCAGTTACCCCTCTCTCTGTAAGATGGTCCCTAAGAAACAAAAGATTTACATGCTTAGTGTATTAAACATACATTACTCCTTTATACCATTAAACTGTGAAGAGAAGCGTACCAAGTAAAGGGCACCTCCATCTCCTCTTGGCTAAGGCTCTCCTCACTCTCCTGCAAGACACATTAGCAATAAATCATTAAAACTCACACAGTAAATGTTACAGCCTCCCATTCAGGGGAATAGCAGCATCTGTAGATACACATCAGGTCTGAAACACAGAATTACCTCAGAGTCGTACTGTTCCTCTGAATCACTGTGGGGAGAGTCAACCTGCTCCTGCTCCCAGGTGGAGGTGTTCACCTGACCATCTTTAGCCACATGCAGGAACGTGCAGGACACCTTTTTAAAGGTTTGCTGTTAAATTAAAAAAATATATAAAAACACTGCAGACCCATATGTGTACAAAATTCCAAGAGTTACTATCTACAATAAAGACTTCATGACATTGCAATAAATTTACCACATGATCCTCAAGTGGCTCCATGATGGTTTCCACCCGGTTACAGGAAAGGAGCTCTGTAACCTTCCCATATTCAGCCTTAAGAGAACAATTTGAAGTGAACACAATTAGTCACTGCAACTAACAAAAGTTTTGTGACGCCACAACAGATAATCCCTCACCTGTATGGCAGTGAAATGGTCCTTGATGGTGGTCTGATAAGGGAATCCCTGCAAATGACAATTAGCTGAAACTCAAGATCTACTTCTCAAAAGTGTTCATCTAATAATCATTAATATCAATTCTCTTCATCAGAGTAACAAAGATGGTGATTACCAGCTGGTCGAAGTAAGCGCGTCTTGGTGGTTTTAAACCAGCAAAAACCACTCACAGGACCCCTTATCATCCCGAGGAAGTATCCCTTAACGTCCACTGCCTAGAAATAGAGAAACCAAACATTAGAACTTGTAAAGAAGGATGTGTGTGTGTTTGTATCTCAGCTGCAGCACTGTACAATACCCCAGACTGGGAGTTGGAGGAGTCTGCAGTGTTGTACTCAACATTACAGCAGGTGCTGTTCAGCTCACCAGCACTGAGGGGCTGTGAAAAGTAGTAGTTGAGGATCATCAGTGTATTTTTATCATAGCAGTGTATCAACACATGAAAGTGTATCAACACTTTCAAACATTCTGTCACTTGGAAAATCCAGAGATCAGATTTAGTAAATAAATGACAGGTTTGGTTACCAGAACAACAGCTGAAGATGTGGAGTGAGTTTCTGTGGGTAGCTGCGGCAGGATTGGCTCAACAACCTTAAGACACACACACACACACACACACTTAGACAAAAAGCAGCCTACACGTTTCAAATGTAGTTAAAATATTTTATTGACACATACCTGGAGGACTGAGGGAGTATCTGACGATTCTCCCAGCAAATCCACAGCTTCTGCAATAAATTAGTTTCATGTAAGTTTAATTACAACTAATATTTTCTGTTAAATGTAAAACATTAAAATGGCCAAATTTATAAGGTAGTAGAGAGAGAGACCTTGTAAATTTTTCTCTCCTTTCTTTCTAATGCTTAAAAGTTAATAAACTTGTGAGTTAGTTAGCTAGTTAATTTGTGAAGAAACAGACAAATTGTAGCATTAGTAGCTTGTGTAAATTCACTGTACATGTGACTGATTAAACTCTCTAAATCCTCAAGTCCAGGCATCCTGATGAACTCCACCTCCCCATCAGGATCCACACGCTGCCGTCTACTCAGAGGGGCTTCTTGATTGCCATCCTCTTCGTCCCGCCTCCTCCTTATGCCCTGGCGTGGGACAGGAGTTATCATTGTGGCAGGAGCATAGTACATACCAGCCACAATGTTGTGGATGTCGATATTGAAATAAGGCTGGGGCAAAGGAACTGTTGAAGGCTGTGGACTCCCTGAAGGTGGTGGCCTCCTCAAAGGGGATGGGGTTTTATTTTAATAGCACTGTGTATGTTTTATACAGCAGGAAAGCCTCACTATCAAAACAAGAAGTATTTACACAAGTTATATTACTGTAATCTTCCTATAACAGTGCATTAAAAACTCAGTATTTACATTTTAGCTGCATTTATAGGTGTTATACAGGGCTCTTCCAGTATCACGGCTTCACTGTTAGTCACACTGTGCACTTATTTCAATGCTTAAAAATATCTTCCCCCAAAAAATGCAGATTAAAATACATTTCTATTACAGTCTATTACTTTAGCACTTTCTTACTCCAGTGGTTCACATCCCCTTTGAGGTCCAATTGTGTCTCCTCTCAAAAATTCGCCCTTTATCGTAAATTACACTACTCCTAACTATTTTATTCACGACAGCTAGAAACAAAACCTTGCTGAACAGAACTGAAACAAACAGCTTGATATTTTTGCCTAAGCTGCACTCTACATTGCCACACTAGCTCCATTTATTTGTCCCGATTGGTTTTGTTCAGCTAGCTGCCTTTCCTCACAGCCCCTTTCTCTCTCCGCTTTAACAACTCGACAAACACGGACAATGAAAAATCCTTAAAATAATAAGTTACTTCATGTTATTGTAAGTATTTTAACTTATTCTATTCACTCCATCAAAAAAAACTATGAACACTGAAAAACACTTACTTAGCTACATGCTAACTAGCCGTCTAGCTAATCTTTGCTAATACTCCTCGGCTTGACTTAGTAAACTTTAACAAACGTTAAGTAAACATTGGGACTTTTATGAAAAGCTGATGTTAACATATCTGAAAACATCAACACTGTTTTCTTCTTCCCTGCTCGTTTCACTGGAGTCTGCCATTTTGTCCGCTAGCTTTAGCATACTGATCGGGTACGTAAAGCGATTAGGCCGAATAAAGATTAGCCGAACAGAATTTCTCAAAACCATCTAATCATATAAAACGATATTCCTGATTGCGGTTTTTTGTAATAACAGCGGTGTTTAAAAGACTTTATACTTAAGTGAAAAAGAGGAAACTCAGTAACTCACCGTTCCAGGGGTCGTACAGTCCGCTCCATCCGGGCTCGGGATCCACATCCGGGTGCTGAGGCTCGGCTCCTTCCCCGAAGTTCATCATCGCTGCGCTGTAGAGTCGGTGTAGGAGTCAAATCCAGTAGTGGAGTACAGAGAAATCCGAAACAGGGGTGTAGCAAAAATGCCAAAAGATAATCCAAATCTTGCGACCTTCAGAACCAGTATAAACCAACACTAACTAGTATAAAACAGCACTAACTAGCATAAACCAATATAAACCAGCACTAACTAGTATAAAACAGCACTAACTAGTATAAACCAATATAAACCAGCACTAACTAGTATAAACCAGCACTAACTAGTAACACGAGTCAATAATGAATAAATAATAATAATAATAATCATAATAATAAGCTGAAATGTCCGGGAAGCCCAGGGAGTGAAGCATAGCTGAAGTTTAAGGCAGCATGTAGCTGTACAGTTAGAATTCAAGCTGTAGGACCAGTTTAAAGACGATACGACCTTAAAAAAAAAAAAAAAACTCCTGTTTACGGCATCTACGGAAACCTCCGAGAAAAACCGAACTGTACGGAAACCAGGAAGTGAAGTCCGTAAAAAATGCATTTACAAATTATATATTTTACATTTTATAATTTGCTCCTGCTGAACACACTCAGTGTCCTCAAGGTAGGATGATCTTTATCCTTTAATGCCACACTGTTTCTACAATAAATCATGTTAAAGTGACTGTGTTACAGTCTAATGTTATGTAGCACACAAGACACCTCATCTTGCCGTGAATTAGCCTAATGCTAGTTACCGTGCTAGCGAACCTGGCTACTGGTTTAAACTACACAATAAAATCATTAAGCTCGGTTTAAGAATTTATTTTATTTCCACAATGAAATATTTACCCCATTAGAAGTCCATTCTTAACAACCCCTTCTCCTGGTTTTAATAAAATAAATCGTGCTTAGCTTTGTGATTCAGCAGCTAGCAGCTAACGGACTTTAGCGATTTTTAGCGATTTCAATGACAGTGTAATATTTGGACTAATCATATCTACCGAGAGAACTTGTATATTTGTTGTAATTATTTAACACTTTATTGGTTATATTAATGTGAATATGATATTTCTCCTAATAATAGTTCACCTGTTAGTGAACATGCTGCTGCTTTAAATTACACACTAAAATCCTGAACCGACTTGATGAGCTCGGGATGCGAGAATTTAGTTTATTTCCATAATATAATATTTACCCATTTAAAAGGTGACTTTTCACACTCCTGAGTACTGGTTTTACACTAAATCATGACTAGACTAGTGATTTAGTCAGGTCTAAAGGACTTAGTTACAGATGTATGTTATCTACCTAGAGAACTTCGCTAATCATTTCATTTACACAGTTAGCATCATGCTAATTATCGTGCTAGCGAACTCGGCTACTGGTTTAAATGACACAATAAAATCCTTAAGCTTGGTCAAGAATTTATTTTATTTCCGCAATGAAATATTTACCCTGTTAGTAGGTCACTTTTAACAACCCTGACTACTGGTTTTACACTAAATCATGATTAGCCTTGTGATCCGCTAGCTAGCGCTAGCGGACTTTAACCGATTTTTACCGATTTAAATTACACTGTAATAGTTGGACTAATTATATCTACATGTCTATTTGTTGTAATTTGTACACATTTTATCGGTAAATATAATATAAATATAATGTTTAGCCTAATGTTAGTTAAGCTGCTAGTGAACTTGGCTGTTGTTTTACATTACACACTAAAATCCTGAGCGAGTTGATGAGCTTGACCAGCGAGAATTTCATTTATTTCCACAATATAATACTCATCCCCATTAAAAGTCACTTTTAACAACCTTGACTACTGGTTTTATACTAAATCATACTTAGACTACTGATTAATCAGCTCTCGCTAAAGGGCATGGTTACAGATGTACACCGATCAGCCATAACATTATGACCACCGACAGGTGGCGTGAATAAGACTGATGATCTCCTCATCATGGCACGTGTTAGTGTGTGGGATATATTAGACAGCAGGTGAACATTTTGTCCTCATAGTTGATGTGTTAAAAGCAGGAAAAATGGGAAAGTGTAAGGATTTGGCGAGTTTGACAAATGGTGATGGCTCCAGGACTGGATCAGAGCATCTCCAAAACTGCAGCTCTTGTGGGATGTTCCCGGTCTGCAGTGGTCAGTATCTATCAAGCGTGGTCCAAAGCAGGAGCGGTGGTGAACGGTGACAGGGCCATGGGCGGCCAAGGCTCACTGATACACGCGGACAGAGAAGCCTCGCCCATGTGGTCCGATCCACAAGATGAGCTACTGTTGCCCAAATTGCTGAAGAAGTTAATGCTGGTTCTGATAGAAAGGTGTCCGAATACACAGTAAATCACGGTTTGTTACTTATGGGACTGCATAGTCAGGGCGCCCATGTTGACCCCTGTGCACCACTGAAAGCACCAACAATGGGCACGTGAGCATCAGAACTGGACCACGAAGCAATGGAAGAAGGTGACCTGGTCTGATAAATCAAGTTTTCTTTAACATGGCGTGGATGGACGGGTGTGTGTGCACATGGCACCAGGATGCACTATGGGAAGAGGGCAAGCTGGCGGAGGCAGTGTCATGCTTTGGGCAATGTTTTGCTGGGAAACCTTTTGGTCCTGCCATCCATATGGATGTTGCTTTGACATGAACCACCTACCTAAGCATTGTTGCAGGCCATCTACACCCTTTGATGGTAACGGTATTTCCTGATGTCTGTGGCCTCTTTCAGCAGGATGATGCACCGTGCCCCAAAGCAAAAATGGATCAGGAATGGTTTGATGACCACAACAATGAGAATGAGGTGTTGACTTGGCTTCCAAATTCCCCAGATCTCATTCCAGTCGAGCATCTGTGGGATGTGCTGGACAAACAAGTCCAATCCATGGAGGCCCCACCTCGCAACTTCCAGGACTTAAAGGATCTGCTGCTAACATCTTGGTGCCAGATACCACAGCACACCTTCAGGGATCTAGTGGAGTCCATGCCTCGACAGGTCAGGGCTGTTTTGGCAGCAAAAGGGGACCAACAGCATATTAGGCAGGTGGTCATAATGTTATGGCTGAGCAGTGTATGGTATCTACCTAGAGAACTTCACTAATCGTTTCATTTCCACAATATCATAGTGAGTATAAAGGTTTTAATAATTATACAGGATAATATTTTTTATAGATTTGGGTGGTGGACAGGGGCAGGAGGTTTTAGAGAGTTTAATCAGGTCACATGTACAGTGAATTTACACAATCTGACTGCTACAATTTTTCTTCACAAGTTAACTAATTATCAAACTCACTGCTTTATTAACTTTTATGCATTAATAGGAAAGTTTGATATTGTGTAATTGAAGAGTCATAATTCTGAGTCACAGAAAAATAATCTATTGCAGAGCCTGTGGATGTGCTGGAGGAATCAGCAGATACTCCCTCTGTCCTCCAGGTATGTGTCAGTTAAATAGTAATATTTTAACTTCATTTAAAACCTACAGGCCACTTTTTTCCAAGTGTGTGTGTGTGTGTGTTTTGTATGTGTGTGTGTTAAGGTCATTGAGCCAATCCTGCAGCTGCCTTGCCCACGAACCACCACGAAGAACCTTCAGCTGTCATTCTGGTAAGAAAATCCTTCATTTATTTCCTAAAGCCAATCAATGGATTTTACAAGGTTGTTTTTACTGTAAAGAATGTTAGTATAAATCTGATATGATAAGAAGCACTTATGATCTTCATGCTCTACATTTCACAGCCGCTCGATGCTGATGAGCCGGACAGTGCCTGCTGTGATGTTCAGTGTGTGTCTGTAGTCTCCTCCCTCTCCCAGGTATTCTACACTGCTGTAACTGAGATACAAACACACAAACATCCTTCTTTACAAGATCTAATGTTAAGTTTTGTTTCTCTATTTCTGGCCAGTGGACATAAGCAGAGACATGATTGGAATGATGAGGGGTCCAGAGAGTCGACTCTGCTGGTTTGAAAGCGCAGAGACACACTGCTTGACTCGCGAGGTAATCACAGTCTTTATTACTCTGATGAAGAGAATGGACATTTTTGAACTGACATGATTTTTAGAAGAGCACTTTTGTGAAATGTGGTTGTAGATCTTGAGTTTCATCTAATTGTCCTTTTACAGGGATTCCCTTATGTATACCAGTGATAAGGAGAGATTCACTGACATTCAGGTAAGGGATTATTCATTGTGGCATCACAAAATGTTATGAACTGCAGTGACTAATTGTGTTTGTGTGTTTTAAGTTTGTTGAAGCCGAACATCCAGCTGCTGCCCGCAGAACAACCTCAAGACCCTTCACCTGTTTTTTCTGTTTTTTTTCTAAGTGACAGAATACTAGTACGAAACTGGTGTGATCAGTCGCACTCATGACCTTCCTGCTCCACTTTCCACAGCCGCTCCACGCTGGTGAGCTGACCAGCGCCTGGTGTACTATTCAGTTCCTCTCTGTCCAGGCCTTCATCTCCCCAGTTCAAGGTATTCTACAGTGCAGCAGCTGAGATACAAACACACAAACACCCGTCTTTACAAGTTCTAATGTTTAGTTTTGTTTCTCTATTTTCAGTCAGTGGAAATGAAAACATACTTCCTGGGGATGATAAGGGGCCCACAGAGCCGTCTTTGTTGGTTTAAATCCACCAAGACGAGCAGCTTGAATCACATGGTAATCACAGACTTAATTACTCTGAGGAAGAGAATTGACCTTGATGATTATTAGACGCTCACGTTTGTGAAATAGATCTTGAGTTTCAGCTTTTTGTCATTTGCAGGGATTCCCTTATGAGTCCTCCATAGAGGACTGTTTCACTGGCATACAGGTAAGGGATTATTCGTTGTGGCATCACAAAACTTTTGTTAATTGCAGTGACTAATTGTGTTCACTTTAATTTGTTCTCTTACGGCTGGATGTGGGAGGGTTACAGGGTTTCATCTCCTGTAACCGAATGGACGACATCATTCGTCGTGCCACATTATTTTGTGGTAAATTTATTGCACTGTCATGAAGTGTATCTTGTTAGTTAGTAACTTTTAGAATTTTGTCAGTTGTGCTTTTATTTGTCTATCAGTGTGGATATTTTTTTTATTCAACAGCAAACCATTACAACGGTAACCTGCACTTTGCTGTATGTGGCTGAAGATGGACCGATGTTCACCTCCCCTTGGGGCTATGATCACAACCCCTGTGAGGTAATTCAGACTTTCAGACCTGATGTGTATCTACATATGCTGCTATTCCCCTGATTCGGATACTGTAAAATTTACTGTGTGAGTTTTAATGATTTAATGATTTGGCTTGCAGGAGAGTGAGGAGCGCCTTAACCCAGAGGAGTTGGAGGTGCCCTTCATTTGGTACGATCCTCTTCACTCTTTAATGATGTAACAGTGTATTGTATGTTTAATATACACTAAACATTTACATCTCTTGTTTCTTAGCTGCCATCTTTCAGACAGAGGGGTGACTGAAATCGGCCTGAAGGTGCCCGCGCTTCGTGAGGCGTTTGCTGTGAGTAAAACCTTTATTCAGCTGCTGTTACTGCGCAGAGTAAAGTCCACTCTGCTTTAACTTTTATATTGTGTGCTGTCTTATATTCAGACTCTGCTTGCCAGCATCCACAAGCAGAACTTCTTGTTCATGGCTGGAAAGAAGATGGTCATGCGACTGGCAGCAGCTAAACAACCAGGTGACTTCAGAATGATGAAAGACTGTATCATTTTTGTGATGGAAATAATTTCAGTTTCTCAGCCATTGCCAAAGTGAGTTACAGAGATTTTTTCGTTTGCTTTAACAGGATGCAGTTGGGGTGCAGTTGGCCTCACGAGGCCCTGATTCGATTCCTGAGGACGCCTTCCAATCAGGAATCGATTAAAGCAGAGCTCAGCTCCTGTGTAAGCTAATAAACGCCTGTGTGAAATGACAGATGTTTAAAGATAAAAGATTTTGCTAATATAGAAAACAGGACTCCAATATGTAAAGCTAATTTATTTTTTGTATCTTTTCTACTCTGTGCAGGACCACCACTACAACTTCCTGGATGTTTTTTTGAGCCTGATTTTCTTCAGCTACTTTATAAATGGCTCAAAACCTCAGCCAGTAAGTGTCTTATCAGGAGATTTCTAAGCAATGTTTGAGTTTCAGAACATGGTCTATTTGATCTGGTTTTCTTTTTCCATATTTTTTAAACCTGATAAGACATGGCATTAATGAAGCTTGTCTTTCTTTCCAAAAGTTTAAGGGAGGTTTCTTGGAGCGCCTGCTTGCGCTCTTCAGCATGTGGGACGTGGACGTGTGGGAGCCTGCAGCAGAGCTGTACTTCACAGTGCTTATTGTAAGTGTTGAATATCTTCTGATGCCACGATCCACAAATTCTCAGGATTGTATCTTAAACTCAGTGACACTATGTTGGATGTGTGTGGAATTTGTCAATAGGATTACCTTACAGAGCTTGCTGAAGTACTCTTCACTCAGCCTCTGGAGCTCTACAGTGACCCAGCAGCCTTAGCCACCACAGTTCAGCGACTCCTCAAGCTGCACGTCCAGCTGATGATGGACATTTTGGAGGAGCTCTGAGCAATGTCTTTCCCCTTACCCACTTCATCTTTTCTTCCTCTGTTTCATTTCATCTTCTTTTCTCTCACTTCTTTTTCCTACATTGCTCAGGCTCCACACGTATATATGAAATAATTTTATTTCTATTTTTGATCAACTTAATATTTAAAAAATCTCTTTTCTTTCCTACAGGTTTGTACAGTGAACCCCAGGACCTGAAGAAGGGCTTAACCTTAGCATTTAAGATCCCTCGTCCCTTAATAATCATCCCTTATTAATCTATCCCTCTGTTCCTATCCCACTCCCCCTATTCCCATCAATAGCCTATAGATTGTAAATACATATATAGAATTGTTTAGAAATAAACTTATTTGTATACTTCTTATAGACTTTGCTTAAATAAATGTTTATATTTGTTCCTATTGCGGTGTCATTCTGATTATTTTTAGCCATCAGTATATGTATAAAAGTTTCCTTTAAACGCAACACAAACTGAATTTTTCACTCATATACAGATCATTTTTACAGAATTTCACAACCTTTACATGGTTTACTAAAATGTGAAAAATAACAAATATATATTTGTTATTTTATTATATATTTTATTATATATTATATTCAGTGTTGGGGAAAGTTACTTTTAAAAGTAATGCGTTACAATATTGTTACTACTTGCATTACTTAGTTATTTTTTATAAAAAGTAATGCGTTACATTACTTTTGCGGTACTTTTTCTTAAATTTGACCAGTAGACTCGTTCTCTTTTCATTTTATACACATAGAAACCTATATGTGTTACATTACAAAGTAAACTCACAGTCCAAGTTAATAAAGACATTAAAGAGTGCAATATAGTCTTCCTAAAGTCATTCTAAAATTAGATCAATCTGCAAATGTTTTCTTCAGGTCTGCCTCCATTTCTATATATGCCTTGTCCAAAAAGCTTGTAAAGGTTTTGCGATCGGAGAGCACGGCCCCTGTCCATTTCCCTGATTTTGCTGATGATATTACAAAATGTCGGCGCCTTCACAGTGAAGAGTGGCTGCATCTCCTCAACAATAAATGCAGCAACCAATTTATTGAGTTCAGTCAAACTAATTGTTTTACCTGGTGGTGAACTGAAATCTAGCTTTTGTTGTTCAGCAGTAGGCGGGGTATATTAATACTGACATACATGGTTTGTTTATGTAAACTAATGTTAAATAATATCATTTAAGGGGACCATAATGTAAAGCATTATTGATTGAGACATTTCCCATATGAGTAACATAGTTATTCTACCATAATTTAAATCATATCTAAGGCTGGGTTTGATTAGGAGTGGGATTATTAGATAGATAAATTCAGACCCTCGCTGTGAAACATCACCCCCTGGACACAGGTGGACACAGAGTCCCTCATTTATTCCAAGTGTAGGGTCGCTTGAGTTCAGACACCATTAGTCAGGTGTGACAGCATTAATCATACTGCAGAATTCCTCTTCACTAAACAGCTTACGAGACAGATACCCCCTGCTGAAGAAATCTGTTTGCTTCACTTTTGTTCAGTCACAATTCTTCAAATCTGTATTTGGCATACATTTCTTAAAACTGTTGTATTTTGCTGACATTTTAGGTTGGAAATTAAATAACTTCATGCTTAAGGGCAGGGAATAAAAAAAAATATGATAAGGATAATTTAAGACAAATAAAGGTACTTGTGCACCGGAAGATCCCAGACCCAGATAAATTATTTCCTCTTGAAATCCATCTGTTTTAGTCCAGTATTTTCCCAGACCACTGCAACTATTACTACATAATAAAACACCAGCTGCAAACAAGTGGAGTATATTTTACGGCACCTATCAGTAAAAGTTATTTTATAGTGGGTTGATTAGCCTCTCACTAATTTTGATCACTGTTCAAAATCATGTTTTTTTCTTGGGCTTATGACCCAGGGACAGGTTTGCAGAAAATTACATACTTGTTTAGCACATCTAGAAAGCAGCCATAATTTTTTCTAATACCTAAACCAGTATAAACCAGTACTAACCAGTATAAACCAGCACTAACTATAACTATAACTAACTTAAAATTTATCTATACCCTTTTGTCAGATGAAAAGGGCAGAAATATGAGGTGTGTCTGGGTTTATTTGATGTCCAGAGAATGTGCTTTACCTACTGTTTCAATTACATGGACTGTGTTCCGACGGACTCTTTATAACTTTAGACCACTTTCGATGTTTTCATTTCATCTTCAGTCTGTTTCTTTTATTTTATTTCAGAAAAAAGGTAAAAGAAGACACCTGAAGTCAGCTATTAGAAGTTGTCCTATTGCCAGGATTGACCAGTGCTCCGTTTTCTGACCCGTGTGTGTGTTACTCTCTCCTGTGGCGGACTTCGACAACTACACATAGTCTGAACACAAAAGGAGACAGCATTGCGATAAAGACTTTGCTGGATTGAACTGATAAAACACTTCCTACTCTTTTCAGACATGGTGGAGGACAATGTAACAACCCCACAAGTGCACTTCAGAGCTGTTTTACATCCAGACTTCACTGGGGATGGCAATCAAGAATGCATGATTATATAGTGTCATGGCTGTGCAGACAAAAAATGTGGTTATAATGGAAGTCTATGGGGCAAAAACATCCACCAACAGTAAATTAGGGAGAAAAAATTTAATCTGATGCTGCAAAAAAACAATGCATCAAAGCCAGTGTTGTTACTAATCTTTCACATGTCCAAGTCTTAAAAGGTTAAAAAAAATATCCAGTCCAAAATTACTTTATATATTGTTTTCCCAAATCAGTGACATCATTTATGAACTTGGCAATTAAAGAGTTAAAATCCTGGATGTTTTTGAACATTTAGTAGTTTTGATCAGAACTGAGGTTGATTAACAGATTTATGCAAACAAAAGTTGAAAAAAAAAATCATCTGATATATTTTTACAGCAGTTTATTTTAGTGCATGTTTTCATCCCCAAACATAACATTAGGGTAGTGAATTTGAACTATTTCTATTTTTTGCAGATATATGCAGAATTCTACAGAGTTACTCGAGTTGATCTCAGGCAGATCTTTCTTAGTTACTTGGACTCACTTGCACCACGATTGATCAAGCTCTATAGATCAAGAAGTGGAGCCTTGGGAGGAGAAATTCAAATACTCCTAGACAGACTTGATGAACGGGTAACAACATCAGTTTACTTCAAATTGTGAGGTTTTAAAAAACATGACTGCATACTACAAATGTTAGCTGTAGTAAAAGCCATTTACTTTGTCCATGTTTTTCCTGCTTCCTATTTGTGTTTTAGACCACTGCTATCCTGACACACAGGAAATCTGCAGCACTTTGTGGCCTTCCCTTGTTTCTGAGAGAAAAGGAGGACAATCTACTGAGAACGTATCTGGTAATATTTTTTATCTTATCCGTCATGTCTAACATGGCTGGCCTGTGGAGACGTTTGTGAGAATGCTATCCTTTCTCAAATTGCATTTTAAGGGCATTCAGAATGTGCTACTGGGAGTGTATAGACTACAACCCAAACGACTCGCCTTAAAACAAAAATGTAAGTGTATTAAATATTTTAATGATTAGTGAACATAAGAAACCAAAACGCTCTAAATTTTACAGCAGTTGACTGACAATTTGGGTCGTCAGTAAAGTGCTGTAATATCTTAATGTTGCATAAAATGACACATAACCCAGCACACTTGCTCATTTGACTGATGTAGGATACAACTAAGCTGAAAGATAAGGGTCTTACTCAACCAATGCTGCTTGGAAGTGTGCTGGAATTTGAACACAACCTTCTGATCAAGCCTTCTGTCACTGAGCCATTACAACCATGCCAGAGCAACACCATAACTAGTTTGCATTGATTCAGCTATTTCTCCCACTGAATTAATGGCACTTAAAGATTCCAGTGAAGCAGTGCAAGCTAGCTGTAGTGATGGCTTTGAGTCTCTGATAAGAAGGGTGTGTGTTCAAGTCCCAGCACAAAACATAACTTCCTTGATTGTACCCTTGAGCAAGACACTTCTTCTTTTTCTTATTTTTGTTCTGTATTGATTTTGACCCATAGTTTGTTGTCTCTGTAGGACACAGTCCAGAAGGAAACCTGCACTAAGGGACTCAAAGTAGATATCCTCAGTTTTGTTGAAGATGTGGCAATAACCAACCCAAACACAAGAAGTATAGCTGTGGTGCTGGAAGAGAAAATTGTGCTTGATGATGTTGATGACCTGCCAAATGCATTTGCTTTACTTTTTGGTATCATTTATGCACTTAACATTGAGCACCTGAAGAAGTATACCTTCGAGGTGACCCAGACATTATTTCTGCACCTTGGCTCTCAGTGTACTGCAAGAGTGCAGTCATTGAAGAATAAGCTTCTGAAGCTGGATGTTTAATCTTGGCTGCTGTTTATAAAAAAGTTAACAGTTATCTATGCACTTTCATAGTTTTGTTATTGGAGCTGAGTTTGTTGGACTTGTTTGTTGAACTGTTCAAGCTGCAGCTGTGAAGCCATAGCAAAGTCATTTTTGGTCTTTTTCCATTGTTTTACCCAAATATGATTTCTTAGAAATATACAGAATACTTGCTGACTCAAAAGGTTCAGACTGTAGTTTCATGGCCATAGCAGTGAATCCAGAAAAAGTCGTCGTTGTATATTTCTCAATATTTCATCTAGTTGTGTTTTGTATTCAGTGATTATTTGTTCTTTTTATTTGTTTTGGTCTCAAAATCTCTAACACTGCTTTTTTCACTCCTTGGACTCAGATTGTTTATGTACCATTGTTTAATTCAGGCTTACTCTTTTATAATTGGTGCAAAATTTTATATCGTTTTTTTATTCCTATTTGCAAACTTTCTTTCATGTTTGTATCGATTTATTACATTATAATTGATATTTTATTTAAGATAAATGATATTAATATTGAAAAGAGAGCTTTTTGTAAAATGTATATTCAGTACCATGAATAATGTCTGGATTTTTGGTTGTGGTCATTTGTTTCTGTTTACTGGAGAGTTATTGAGACTCAATGCCTTGGTTTTATTAAATGTTATTCAATAAATAATAGCATTTATTCAAATTGGATTGATTCATATTTTGTCTTGGAAAAGTCTCTAAATATCTGTTCACTCTTAAACTCTTCCAGTAATCAGTTCTGCTGTTTGTAACACCTCAGCTTATGGACAGACTGAGATGCAGACAGATACCATAAGCACAGACACAGCTCTTATTTTATATGCCACCATTTGCTCTTTAAAGACTTGTCTCATTTGTTTTAAAATGGATTTGAATGGGCTTGAACACACGTATGAAAACAAACAAAACGTTACACGTCTCATTATCAACTTCTTTGGAACATTTATTAATAAACTTGAACAAGCATCGGCTCTGTACATCCGACATTAACACTATAAACGTTTTACATAGAGTGCATTGTATAACGTAATGACATCACACCCAAATGAACCGTAATACATTCAATAAAACAAGAGTAGTTCGGCTGATGCCGTAATCTAACGAGTAAGAGTGCAATACTTAACACCCACACTTGCTCTTAGCTTATTAAGTTACCTGAAAACAAAATAACAAATAAGGCTTCTCTTTCACATAAACGATGTAAACATAAACCTTTTACTCTTTTAAGTACCAAACATGTCTCGAGCAAACCTCTTTAACTTTAGCTTAGTGGCTGGCTTTGTCATAATGTCAGCAACCATTTGCTCTGTAGGTATTCCAAGATTACCTTGCCATCATTCACAGTTTCCTTTATAAAGTGCTACTTGATGTCAATGTGCTTGCACCTTTGCCTGTAAACTGGGTTTCTGGCTATTGCTATTGTACCTTGGTTGTCTTCATACACTTTTGTTTGTGCGTATTGGTATGTATCCATACCTTTGAGTAGCTGCTCTAAGTAGATACATTCCTGAATGGCTGATGATAAGGACATGTATTCTGCTTCGCAAGTAGATAATGCTACTGTTGGCTGTTTTCTGGTTTTCCATGAGATCAGAGTAGTAGAGTAGTAGAGGTCACAGTATTTATTTCCACAATGAAATATTGAAATTTGGAGATTTTAGAGACTCAATGGTGAGGGACAAAATAGTCTGTGGGATTCCTGATAATGGTCTCAGGGAAAGACTGTTATGTGAATCAGCTCTGACACTGGAGAAATCAGTCAATATGTGTAGACCTGCTGAAATAACTTGTGCACAAGCCAAGGAACTACATAGAGAAGATGCTGCAGTGCAGGCCATTAAAAAAGAGGAGCAAAACACATTTTGCAAAGCAAAAGCTGCAAAGAATGAAAACCCCAAAAAGTAAATGTTGAAGATGTGGAGGCAAAATCTGCAACAATAATGTCTCTCCTGCGATGTCTTGCAGACCAAGATGACCTGTTAGATCTCCTGAAAGGCTTATTGAAATTTGTTAAATATTTCAAGGACTGGGGCTATATTCATGTGTTTTACCTCTTTTCTCTCTCTTATGTTAGTCAGCATGACTATGGTGGCAGATTTGTGCTCCCAAACCATTCTCCAGAAATCAGCCACTGTCTCCGGGTTCGGACCTGCAAACAGACCTTTTTAAAGCTTTCCAGCAGAAAGTCATGACATTCAGTAAATTCATTCTGACATTCACTCTTCTGATCTGTATGCTGTGTAACGTGTGGGTGACTGCTTCTGTGTTAGAATCTTGAAAACTGATGAAACCCTCAGATGAAAGGTCACTTACACTAACTACTAGCTGTAGTTAACTTTAGGTCTACACATATTGACTGCTTTCTCCAGTGTCAGAGCTGCTTCACATAACAGTCTTTCCCTGAGACCATTATCAGGAATCCCACAGACTATTTTGTCCCTCACCATTGAGTCTCTAAAATCTTCAAATTCACAAGTCTTACTTAGTGTGTGCAGTTCCGCAAGGTACTGGTCAAAACTCACTCCTTGTGTCTGGTCAGCAGAGAAAAACTTCTCAAAAGTGACATTCTTACTTGGCAGTACTAAGTACTAAGTACTAAGTACTTCTTACTTATTATGGAACATGTGCCACACACAAGACCTGAAATAATTGTTTGGTCTAAAAACCACACACCTGGCAACACACAAACATCATCTGACATTCACTGAATTGAACTAGATGACTGTTCCTGAGAAAATTCAGCAACTTATTATTTCAATCAATTTACGCACTAGGCTTTCTCACAACAAATCAATCTCACTGTTGGATATGTAATCTAATGATGATGAGGTAGTTCTAGGTTTCGCCTTGTTTTATATAAGCTGTATCCGATACTGCCATCCTGTGGTGAGATTGAGAATTGACCTAATACAGGAGACTTACTATCAGGTACAACAGAGTATAGAAGTAATGCATTAAGTCTCTTTATATACTTTCACAAGAAGACCAGCCTGTAACCACTTAATGAAATAGAAATAATAAATGAATTAAATGACTTGAATGAAATTTGTTTTTATACTTGTACTTCTTGATATAATAAATAGCTTTTCTTTTCTATTCTTTTTTAAACACTTCAGTTTCAGACATCTGAATCAGTGTTTATAAGTTAGGTCTGGTGATTAATTTCAGCTGGAGGATGTGGAAAGAAAACAAGGCCTGTCCCTGCACTTTCCTTCACTTAAAGCACTCTGAAATTTCCTTCAGGATGAATGTAAAAGTTTACAGAATTGCCATATTTGGCTGACGGTCTGTGTGCTCAGCTGTTTAAAGAGGCAGAAGGCCATCATACAGAGGTGGCAGCAGGAATAACACAGGCTACTGACTTAACACCTTACTACACACTGTGTCACTTTAAATTTCATTCATCTCAGGTTACTTTTAGAAGCATTACTGCACTTTAAAGCTTTGGACCCTGTGTTTTCTATAATGTATAATTTTCATTTTGAATGTACTTTTTTGTGATTTCAGTATTTATACCCTATACTCTTATACTTACACTCTACCCATGTGTGTACTTACCCCCACTGTTACCCATAGCCCCTCCCTGCATGCTTCGTCTCGTCAGCACTGTGAATGTCATACATGTGTCTCAGACCTTGAGTCCAAGAGAATTGTTATTTCATCTCATCACACTGTATGTGGCTGTGATTATCTTGAAATGCCGCATAGTTAAAGCTCTGTGAAGAGATTCTGGCACTTAGGTTTAAAACACTTAAATCCTCATTATTCCCATCCTACAGTTCTGTTATTTATTTTAAAGTAAATTGTTCTTCATAAGTATACCAGTAATTGTTAAGAAGTTTCTGTCAGTTCACATTTCACAATACAAATCAAATCCAGCTCCAAGAAGAGATTCAGGGTCTAAGGTGATCTGTTATAAAGAAGGTATCAGCTTTCATATAAGCATTTCTTTATTGTTAACTAATGCAGTAAATAAAGTAAGTTAACAGAGCCTTAATGTAAAGTGTTATCACAGTATGTTTATATGGTTTATTACTCACATAAATAATTGTAATGTGATAAATGTATTGATTATGTCCACTGAAAAAAAATCCAAAATTCTGTGACCACATTAATAATCCGGGATTTTTCTTCAACTGCATTTTTTCCTATTTAAAATATAGAAAGTAAACAATAGTTCATTTAAGATTCTGTACTCTTTCTAGGTGTCTATTTAAAGGTCAGATTTTCCTCATGTCTGATCTTTTTTACTGAAGCATGTGTTCAAGTGACACACTGATGCATTTGATCTAAAATGGCTTGTAAGGTTTTACATAAACTTGTGGTGTCCATGCAGCTCAAATGCACACACTCATTTAAAGCAAAAAAGGCAACATGCTAAATGCTAGAAGCTCAGAAAGGCATCTTGCATAAATTTCAAAGATTTGCAGAAAGAAAGAAAGTTGTTGTCAAATAATATAATCTGTAAAACAAATTGATGTATTAAATTAGAAAAAAATGCCAAAAAGAAGCATTTTTACTAGTGGTCTCAGACATTTGGACCCCACTATATATTTTATTATGGCCTTAGCAAGGCTATAAAGTGTCCAGCTTTTATATATTTCTTTTCTGTTTTGTACATTCCTTATTTTGAAGGCTAGTGTATTAATTTAAGTGTGTTCATTTATGACAGAAATGGCCCCAATGTGTCTTAAAATGTCCTTGTTTTGTCTGTGCAGGCAACATTTATAACTGATTCCAGGTGTTTTGAGGAAATGCATCTCAAGCTCTGACATACTGCTGTGGCTGAAATTGATTTTTAAGACACTAATGTACATGGAAGTTGCTGGACAAAGCTCAGTCTGATGGTGTGCTTTTAGATCATTTGTGGCATATCTTGCTTCTTGTCATAGATAAATGTGAACTGTCTGAAAATGGAAAAATCGTGTTGGCAGTAGGACTGAAAGGGAACTGGAAGCAAACATTTTGATCAGTGGAGTTAATAAAGCTTATCTAACAGTTAGAACAGCTGTCCTGTGTTGTAATTATTTTATTGTTCATATTCTTCTTATTAACATGAGTTAATCATAATGGACTTTATACTGGACAATGGCAGCACACAGAGCGCTTACTCTAAATAAATGATGTTTATTATTATTTTTGTGGGAAATGGTGATGGAGTTCTAACTGAAAGACTACAAACTAAAATATATCATCCTATCATCACATACTCTCCCATCCAGCATGTCTAGACAAACATGCGTACACATGCACACATGCACACAATCTTGGTATTTCCAATGACCTTCGTATTGGTGTAGATATTTAATGGAACATGCCATTTCAGAGGCTTGTACCAATCACTGTAGTTCCATAAAGCTCAGTCTTTACAATATGAATAGGTAAAAATCATCTTCTGTTGTGACCTAAATCTTTATAAACTACTGTGTTGAGACAGTGTGTAGAATTCATGCACTTGTCAGCCGTAAGAGTGTTTTATATTCTGACTCACATGTCAACAGAAACAGAAGCTGAATAGATTCTGGATGAAGCCTTAAAAAATAATCAGACATGATCTTCCATGAGAGCATTCTCTGGACATCAAATAAACCCAATAAATAGTAAAATACTAATAAAATAATAAAATAGTAATAAAATAAAGGACAAATAATAAGAAACGCGGAAAACATGCTGATTTATTTTTGTTAGTTCAGATTCATTCTGGTTTAAATGTTTTATCATTATTTACAGTAACTTTAGGAGATAAAACTCATTCATAATGGTTAATAAAGGTGTCATGAAGACGCTGTGATTTCTATTTCACCAGCAGAGGGCGCGCTGAGACTGTCAAATATTCCCTAACAAGAACCTGAAACATCTCAATGGCGCCATCTAGAGGGAATCGTGCAGAAAATTATTTCTGTATCTTTGAGAATTTTTTAAAAGCATTAGATTTTTTTGGTAAACGGAAATGAAATACGTTGTGGAAGTGCAATTTTCATACGTTTTCATTAAGATTAAAATGGATTAGAATATAGCTCATATCTGTATATATGATTATATCTACATATATGATACAGTATAAACAACTCAATTCAATTCAGTTCAAAGTGTTTATTGTCTTGTGCACAGTGAGGAAAACAAGTTTCCCTGTACAATGAAATTCTTTCTTTGCTTTTCACAGTTAATGCCAAGACAAGTCACACACACAAAAATATAACTCAGTGTTCTAGTATTCAGTAGCATATGGTGAGATGCTGTTGTTTAACTGTTTAATTGTTTCATCTCAGTACACACACACACACACACACACACACACTCTCTCTCTCTCTCTCTGACAGCATTTCACACAGTAACATGACTGTTGTTTTAGAAAAATACTGATATGTAATACAGCAATACTCTACTCTTTTTACTGTGTAATTATATGAGAAACAAATGAGAAATGTTTATGATGTGTTATAAAAAAAGACACTTGAGACACGTGTGTAATGAACCAAAAAATAATGTATTAACTATTTACAAGCAATGACAAACTGTACACTTATTACAGATATTAATATTTTATATAATATTTTAACATTTTATACCACAACACATTTGTATAATTTAATAGTAAAAGTCTTAAAAATGTAATATTTACATATTTACAACAATGCATAATTCAACAACAATACAATTATATTTATTTATTTATTAATATAAATGACGATAATACACATAACATAAATAAACAACATTAATATATTATAATTTTATAATTATAAAAATCCTATACATTTAATACAAATTAAATGCAAATGCAAAAAAAACCAAGACTCACATTTTTATCTAGATGCCATAACTACTTTAATCATACCACAATTATATCATTAAAATGATTTACATTTAGAGATTATGCTAGAGATGGTGGTAAGAATCCTCTGGATGCCTGCGCAATCACACCGAGATTCATAAAGTGACCGAATGATGTAGCTATGAACTATGGGCTATGAACTCATAAGAGGTGTTCTTAAAAAAACTACAGAAGAGGCCTGAGCATGAACACTGGGCTCTTGGGTCTACTGAAAATTTTGGGAACAGGTTACATAGTTAGCTCCAAAATGTTTTTTTAAATTTTTTTCCAACACAACAGACGAGAAGGTATCAAGCGGATTCTCACCACCCCACGTGTTTAAAAGGCTGAAATACTTACATAATTATTAAAAAAGACTAATGCTGAAATCTAGGGGTGAAATAATTATCACACATACTTACCACAGATACTTACCATACATCATGGATATGAGGTGATGAACATGAGGTGATGACTGAGCTTCTGAACTTTTGAACAGCTCTCCCATGTAAATAGAAACCAAGTTAATGGGGAAACGGATGATCCATACAGGTGGTGGGATCCATACAGGAGAGAGACCTCTCATAGGTGGGGATGGGCTCCTCACAGGTGGTGGGATCCATACAGGTGGTCGGATCCATACAGGAGAGAGACCTCTCATAGGTGGGGATGAGCTCCTCACAGGTGGTGGGATCCATACAGGAGAGAGACCTCTCATAGGTGGGGATGGGCTCCTCAGAGGTGGTGGGATCCATACAGGAGAGAGACCTCTCATAGGTGGGGATGGGCTCCTCACAGGTGGTGGGATCCATACAGGAGAGAGACCTCTCATAGGTGGGGATGGGATCCTCACAGGTGGTGGGATCCATACAGGAGAGAGACCTCTCATAGGTGGGGATGGGATCCTCACAGGTGGTGGGATCCATACAGGAGAGAGACCTCTCATAGGTGGGGATGGGATCCTCACAGGTGGTGGGATCCATACAGGAGAGAGACCTCTCATACGTGGGGATGGGATCCTCACAGGTGGTGGGATCCATACAGGAGAGAGACCTCTCATAGGCCAGATGTCATTGTCCTCAGAGTCACTGAGCTCTCTGTTATAGCTGAGCTCATCCTCCGGAAACACAAACGTCTCCCTCTGTGTCCCTGTGTCAAAGAAGATAAACAGACAATGTGGCACATTTAAAAACGTCTCATAAAAAGAAGCAGAAACCCTTTTTAATAGCACTGTGTATGTTTTGTAAAGCAGGAAAACCTCCCTATCAAAACAAGACGTATTTACACAAGTTATATTAGTAAGAGTAATTCTGCAGTATGATTAATGCTGTCAGACCTAGACTACAGTCTACTGGTCAAATTTAAGAAAAAGTATCGCAAAAGTAACATAACATTACTTTTTATAAAAAAAATAACTAAGTAATGCAAGTAGTTACTTTTTTAGGGAGTAACACAATATTGTAACGCATTACTTTTAAAAGTAACTTTCCCCAACACTGAATATAATATATAATAAAATATATAATAAAATAACAAATATATATTTGTTATTTTTCACATTTTAGTAAACCATTTAAAGGTTGTGAAATTCTGTAAAAATGATCTCTATATGAGTGAAAAATTCAGTTTGTGTTGCGTTTAAAGGAAAGTTTTATACATATACTGATGGCTAAAAATAATCAGAATGAGACCGCAATAGGAACAAATATAAACATTTATTTAAGCAAAGTCTATAAGAAGTATACAAATAAGTTTATTTCAAACAATTCTATACATGTATTTCCAATCTATAGGCTATTGATGGGAATAGGGGGAGTGGGATAGGAACAGAGGGATAGATTAATAAGGGATGATTATTAAGGGATGAGGGATCTTAAATGCTAAGGTTAAGCCCTTCTTCAGGTCCTGGGGTTCACTGTACAAACCTGTAGGAAAGAAAAGAGATTTTTTTAAATATTAAGTTGATCAAAAATAGAAATAAAATGATTTCATACTTACGTGTGGAGCCTGAGCAATGTAGGAAAAAGAAGTGAGAGAAAAGAAGATGAAATGAAACAGAGGAAGAAAAGATGAAGTGGGTAAGGGGAAAGACATTGCTCAGAGCTCCTCCAAAATGTCCATCATCAGCTGGACGTGCAGCTTGAGGAGTCGCTGAACTGTGGTGGCTAAGGCTGCTGGGTCACTGTAGAGCTCCAGAGGCTGAGTGAAGAGTACTTCAGCAAGCTCTGTAAGGTAATCCTATTGACAAATTCCACACACATCCAACATAGTGTCACTGAGTTTAAGATACAATCCTGAGAAATTGTGGATCGTGGCATCAGAAGATATTCAACACTTACAATAAGCACTGTGAAGTACAGCTCTGCTGCAGGCTCCCACACGTCCACGTCCCACATGCTGAAGAGCGCAAGCAGGCGCTCCAAGAAACCTCCCTTAAACTTTTGGAAAGAAAGACAAGCTTCATTAATGCCATGTCTTATCAGGTTTAAAAAATATGGAAAAAGAAAACCAGATCAAATAGACCATGTTCTGAAACTCAAACATTACTTAGAAATCTCCTGATAAGACACTTACTGGCTGAGGTTTTGAGCCATTTATAAAGTAGCTGAAGAAAATCAGCTCAAAAAAACATCCAGGAAGTTGTAGTGGTGGTCCTGCACAGAGTAGAAAAGATACAAAAATAAATTAGCTTTACATATTGGAGTCCTGTTTTCTATATTAGCAAAATCTGTTATCTTTAAACATCTGTCATTTCACACAGGCGTTTATTAGCTTACACAGGAGCTGAGCTCTGCTTTAATCGATTCCTGATTGGAAGGCGTCCTCAGGAATCGAATCAGGGCCTCGTAGGCCAACTGCACACCAACTGCATCCTGTTAAAGCAAACGAAAAAATCTCTGTAACTCACTTTGGCTATGGCTGAGAACCTGAAATTATTTCCATCACAAAAATGATACAGTCTTTCATCATTCTGAAGTCACCTGGTTGTTAGCTGCTGCCAGTCGCATGACGATCTTCTTTCCAGCCATGAACAAGAAGTTCTGGTTGTGGATGCTGGCAAGCAGAGTCTGAATATAAGACAGCACACAATATAAAAGTTAAAGCAGAGTGGACTTTACCTGCGCAGTAACAGCAGCTGAATCTGCTGCTCCTCTGTCTGAAAGATGGCAGCTAAGAAACAAGAGATGTAAATGTTTAGTGTATATTAAACATACAATACACTGTTACATCATTAAAGAGTGAAGAGGATCGTACCAAATAAAGGGCACCTCCAACTCCTCTGGGTTAAGGCGCTCCTCACTCTCCTGCAAGCCAAATCATTAAATCATTAAAACTCACACAGTAAATTTTACAGTATCCGAATCAGGGGAATAGCAGCATATGTAGATACACACCAGGTCTGAAAGTCTGAATTACCTCACAGTCGTTGTGATCATAGTCCCAAGTGGAGGTGAACATCTGTCCATCTTCAGCCACATACAGCAAAGTGCAGGTTACCGTTGTAATGGTTTGCTGTTGAATAAAAAAAATATCCACACTGAAGACAAATAAAAGCACAACTGACAAAATTCTAAAAGTTACTAACTACAAGATACACTTCATGACAGTGCAATAAATTTACCACAAAATAATGTGGCACGACGAATGATGTCTCCATTCGGTTACAGGAGATGAACTCTGTAACCCTCCCAGATTCAGCCTTAAGAGAACAAATTAAAGTGAACACAATTAGTCACTGCAATTAACAAAAGTTTTGTGATGCCACAACGAATAATCCCTTACCTGTATGCCAGTGAAACATTCCTCTATGGAGGACTCATAAGGGAATCCCTGCAAATGACAAAAAGCTGAAACTCAAGATCTATTTCACAAACGTGAGCGTCTAATAATCATCAAGGTCAATTCTCTTCCTCAGAGTAATTAAGTCTGTGATTACCATGTGATTCAAGCTGCTCGTCTTGGTGGATTTAAACCAACAAAGACGGCTCTGTGGGCCCCTTATCATCCCCAGGAAGTATGTTTTCATTTCCACTGACTGAAAATAGAGAAACAAAACTAAACATTAGAACTTGTAAAGACGGGTGTTTGTGTGTTTGTATCTCAGCTGCTGCACTGTAGAATACCTTGAACTGGGAGATGGAGGCCTGTGCAGAGAGGAACTGAATATTACACCAAGCGCTGATCAGATCACCAGCATCGAGCGGCTGTGAAAAGTAGAGCAGGAAGATCATGAGTGCTTCTGATCACAGCAGTTTCATACTAATATTCTGTCACTTAGAAAAAAACAGAAAAACAGGTGAAGGGTCTTGAGGTTGTTCTGTGGGCAGCAGCTGGATGTTCGGCTCAACAAACTTAAAACACACAAACACAATTAGTCACTGCAGTTCATAACATTTTGTGATGCCACAATGAATAATCCCTTACCTGAATGCCAGTGAAACTCTCCTTATCACTGGTATAATAAGGGAATCCCTGTAAAAGACAATTAGATGAAACTTAAGATCTACAACCACATTTCACAAAAGTGCTCTTCTAAAAATCATGTCAGTTCAAAAATGTCCATTCTCTTCATCAGAGTAATAAAGACTGTGATTACCTCGCGAGTCAAGCAGTGTGTCTCTGCACTTTCAAACCAGCAGAGCCGACTCTCTGGACCCCTCATCATTCCAATCATGTCTCTGCTTATGTCCACTGGCCAGAAATAGAGAAACAAAACTTAACATTAGATCTTGTAAAGAAGGATGTTTGTGTGTTTGTATCTCAGTTACAGCAGTGTAGAATACCTGGGAGAGGGAGGAGACTACAGACACACACTGAACATCACAGCAGGCACTGTCCGGCTCATCAGCATCGAGCGGCTGTGAAATGTAGAGCATGAAGATCATAAGTGCTTCTTATCATATCAGATTTATACTAACATTCTTTACAGTAAAAACAACCTTGTAAAATCCATTGATTGGCTTTAGGAAAAAAATGAAGGATTTTCTTACCAGAATGACAGCTGAAGGTTCTTCGTGTGGTTCGGTGGGCAGCAGCTGCAGGATTGGCTCAATGACCTTAACACACACACACACACACACACACAAACACACACAAACACACACACACACACAAACACACACACACACTCACACACACACACACACACACTCACACAAACACACAAACACACACTTAGAAAAAAGTGGCCTGTAGGTTTTAAATGAAGTTAAAATATTACTATTTAACTGACACATACCTGGAGGACAGAGGGAGTATCTGCTGATTCCTCCAGCACATCCACAGGCTCTGCAATAGATTATTTTTCTGTGACTCAGAATTATGACTCTTCAATTACACAATATCAAACTTTCCTATTAATGCATAAAAGTTAATAAAGCAGTGAGTTTGATAATTAGTTAACTTGTGAAGAAACAGAAAAATTGTAGCAGTCAGATTGTGTAAATTCACTGTACATGTGACCTGATTAAACTCTCTAAAACCTCCTGCCCCTGTCCACCACCCAAATCTATAAAAAATATTATAGTGTATAATTATTAAAACCTTTATACTCACTATGATATTGTGGAAATGAAACCATTAGTGAAGTTCTCTAGGTAGATACCATACACTGCTCAGCCATAACATTATGACCACCTGCCTAATATGCTGTTGGTCCCCTTTTTGCTGCCAAAACAGCCCTGACCTGTCGAGGCATGGACTCCACTAGATCCCTGAAGGTGTGCTGTGGTATCTGGCACCAAGATGTTAGCAGCAGATCCTTTAAGTCCTGGAAGTTGCGAGGTGGGGCCTCCATGGATTGGACTTGTTTGTCCAGCACATCCCACAGATGCTCGACTGGATTGAGATCTGGGGAATTTGGAAGCCAAGTCAACACCTCATTCTCATTGTTGTGGTCATCAAACCATTCCTGATCCATTTTTGCTTTGGGGCACGGTGCATCATCCAGCTGAAAGAGGCCACAGACATCAGGAAATACCGTTACCATGAAAGGGTGTAGATGGCCTGCAACAATGCTTAGGTAGGTGGTTCATGTCAAAGCAACATCCATATGGATGGCAGGACCAAAAGGTTTCCCAGCAGAACATTGCCCAAGGCATGACACTGCCTCCGCCAGCTTGCCCTCTTCCCATAGTGCATCCTGGTGCCATGTGCACACACACCCGTCCATCCACGCCATGTTAAAGAAAACTTGATGTATCAGACCAGGTCACCTTCTTCCATTGCTTCGTGGTCCAGTTCTGATGCTCACGTGCCCATTGTTGGTGCTTTCAGTGGTGCACAGGGGTCAACATGGGCGCCCTGACTATGCAGTCCCATAAATAACAAACCGTGATTTACTGTGTATTCGGACACCTTTCTATCAGAACCAGCATTAAATTCTTCAGCAATTTGGGCAACAGTAGCTCGTCTTGTGGATCGGACCACATGGGCCAGCCTTCACTCTCCACGTGCATCAGTGAGCCTTGGCCGCCCATGACCCTGTCACCGGTTCACCACCGTTCCTTCTTTGGACCACGTTTGATAGATACTGACCACTGCAGACCGGGAACATCCCACAAGAGCTGCAGTTTTGGAGATGCTCTGATCCAGTCGTGCAGCCATCACCATTTGTCAAACTCGCTCAAATCCTTACACTTTCCCATTTTTCCTGCTTTTAACACATCAACTATGAGGACAAAATGTTCACCTGCTGTCTAATATATCCCACACACTAACAGGTGCCATGATGAGGAGATCATCAGTCTTATTCACTTCACCTGTCGGTGGTCATAATGTTATGGCTGATCAGTGTACATCTGTAACCATGCCCTTTAGCGCGAGAGCTGATTAATCAGTAGTCTAAGTATGATTTAGTATAAAACCAGTAGTCAGGGTTGTTAAAAGTCACTTTTTAATGGGGATGAGTATTATATTGTGGAAATAAATGAAATTCTCGTTGGTCAAGCTCATCAACTCGTTCAGGATTTTAGTGTGTAATGTAAAACAACAGCCAAGTTCACTAGCAGCTTAACTAACATTAGGCTAAACATTATATTTATATTATATTTACCGATAAAATGTGTACTAATTACAACAAACAGACATGTAGATATAATTAGTCCAACTATTAAAGTGTAATTTAAATCGGTAAAAATCGGCTAAAGTCCGCTAGCGCGCTAGCTAGCGGATCACAAGGCTAATCATGATTTAGTGTAAAACCAGTAGTCAGGGTTGTTAAAAGTGACCTACTAACAGAGTAAATATTTCATTGTGGAAATAAAATAAATTCTTGACCAAGCTTAAGGATTTTATTGTGTCATTTAAACCAGTAGCCGAGTTCGCTAGCACGATAACTAGCATGATGCTAACTGTGTAAATGAAATGATTAGCGAAGTTCTCTAGGTAGATAACATACATCTGTAACTAAGTCCTTTAGACCTGACTAAATCACTAGTCTAGTCATGATTTAGTGTAAAACCAGTACTCAGGGGTGTGAAAAGTCACCTTTTAAATGGGTAAATATTATATTATGGAAATAAACTAAATTCTCGTTACCCGAGCTCATCAACTCGGTTCAGGATTTTAGTGTGTAATTTAAAGCAGCAGCATGTTCACTAACAGGTGAACTATTATTAGGAGAAATATCATATTCACATTAATATAACCAATAAAGTGTTAAATAATTACAACAAATATACAAGTTCTCTCGGTAGATATGATTAGTCCAAATATTACACTGTCATTGAAATCGCTAAAAATCGGCTAAAGTCCGTTAGCGCGCTAGCTGCTGAATCACAAAGCTAAGCACGATTTATTTTATTAAAACCAGGAGAAGGGGTTGTTAAGAATGGACTTCTAATGGGGTAAATATTTCATTGTGGAAATAAAATAAATTCTTAATCCGAGCTTAATGATTTTATTGTGTAGTTTAAACCAGTAGCCAGGTTCGCTAGCACGGTAACTAGCATTAGGCTAATTCACGGCAAGATGAGGTGTCTTGTGTGCTACATAACATTAGACTGTAACACTGTCACTTTAACATGATTTATTGTAGAAACAGTGTGGCATTAAAGGATAAAGATCATCCTACCTTGAGGACACTGAGTGTGTTCAGCAGGAGCAAATTATAAAATGTAAAATATATAATTTGTAAATGCATTTTTTACGGACTTCACTTCCTGGTTTCCGTACAGTTCGGTTTTTCTCGGAGGTTTTCGGTAGATGCCGTAAACAGGAGTTTTTTTTTTTTGTTTTTTTTTTAAGGTCGTATCGTCTTTAAACTGGTCCTACAGCTTGAATTCTAACTGTACAGCTACATGCTGCCTTAAACTTCAGCTATGCTTCACTCCCTGGGCTTCCCGGACATTTCAGCTTATTATTATGATTATTATTATTATTTATTCATTATTGACGCTTGTTACTAGTTAGTGCTGGTTTATACTAGTTAGTGCTGGTTTATACTGGTTTATACTAGTTAGTGCTGGTTTATACTAGTTAGTGCTGGTTTATATTGGTTTATACTAGTTAGTGCTGTTTTATACTAGTTAGTGTTGGTTTATACTAGTTAGTGTAGGTTTATACTGGTTCTGAAGGTCGCAAGATTTGGATTATCTTTTGGCATTTTTGCTACACCCCTGTTTCGGATTTCTCTGTACTCCACTACTGGATTTGACTCCTACACCGACTCTACAGCGCAGCGATGATGAACTTCGGGGGAGGAGCCGAGCCTCAGCACCCGGATGTGGATCCCGAGCCCGGATGGAGCGGACTGTACGACCCCTGGAACGGTGAGTTACTGAGTTTCCTCTTTTTCACTTAAGTATAAAGTCTTTTAAACACCGCGTTATTACAAAAAAACCGCAATCAGGAATATCGTTTTATATGATTAGATGGTTTTGAGAAATTCTGTTCGGCTAATCTTTATTCGGCTAATCGCTTTACGTACACGATCAGTATGCTAAAGCTAGCGGACAAAATGGCAGACTCCAGTGAAACGAGCAGGGAAGAAGAAAACAGTGTTGATGTTTTCAGATATGTTAACATCAGCTTTTCATAAAAGTCCCAATGTTTACTTAACGTTTGCTAAAGTTTACTAAGTCAAGCCGAGGAGTATTAGCAAAGATTAGCTAGACGGCTAGTTAGCATGTAGCTAAGTAATTGTTTTACAGTGTTCATCGTTTTTTTGATGGAGTGAATAGAATAAGTTAAAATACTTACAATAACATGAAGTAACTTATTATTTTAAGGATTTTTCATTGTCCGTGTTTGTCGAGTTGTTAAAGCGGAGAGAGAAAGGGGCTGTGAGGAAAGGCAGCTAGCTGAACAAAACCAATCGGTACAAATAAATGGAGCTAGTGTGGCAATGTAGAGTGCAGCTTAGGCAAAAATATCAAGCTGTTTGTTTCAATTCTGTTCAGCAAGGTTTTGTTTCTAGCTGTCGTGAATAAAATAGTTAGGAGTAGTGTAATTTACGATAAAGGGCGAATTTTTGAGAGGAGACACAATTGGACTCAAAGGGGATGTGAACCACTGGAGTAAGAAAGTGCTAAAGTAATAGACTGTAATAGAAATGTATTTTAATCTGCATTTTTTGGGGGAAGATATTTTTAAGCATTGAAATAAGTGCACAGTGTGACTAACAGTGAAGCCGTGATACTGGAAGAGCCCTGTATAACACCTATAAATGCAGCTAAAATGTAAATACAGTAAATGTAAATAAAATAGTTTTTAATGCAGTGTTATAGGAAGATTACAGTAATATAACTTGTGTAAATACTTCTTATTTTGATAGTGAGGCTTTCCTGCTTTACAAAACATACACAGTGCTATTAAAATAAGGTTTTCTGCTTCCTTTTATGAGATGTTATAAGATGTGTTTCATTGTCTGTTCATCTTCTTTGACACAGGGAGACGGAGGGAGACGTTTGTGTTTCCACAAGATGAGCTCAACTACAACAGAGAGCTCAGCGCTAACGAGGACGACAACAGCCGACCTGCTCAGCAAAATGAAGCTGGAGATGGTGGTGAACATGAGGTGTCAACGAGGAACCTGTCCCCTGATAGAAGCCCATCCCCACCTGTGAGAGGCCTCTCTCCTCTCAGGACCCCATCCCCTGTGAGGAGTCCATCCCCTCTCCGGACCCCATCCCCTTTGAGGAGGCCACCACCTTCAGGGAGTCCACAGCCTTCAACAGTTCCTTTGCTCCAGCCTTATTTCAATATCGACATCCACAACATTGTGGCTGGTATGTACTATGCTCCTGCCACAATGATAACTCTTGTCCCACGCCAGGGCATAAGGAGGCGGCGGGACGAAGAGGATGGCAATCAAGAAGCCCCTCTGAGTAGACGGCAGCGTGTGGATCCTGATGGGGAGATGGAGTTCATCAGGACGCCTGGACTTGAGGATTTAGAGAGTTTAATCAGTCACATGTACAGTGAATTTACACAAGCTACTAATGCTACAATTAGTCTGTTTCTTCACAAATTAACTAGCTAACTAACTCACAGGTTTATTAACTTTTAAGCATTAGAAAGAAAGGAGAGAAAAATTTACAAGGTCTCTCTCTCTACTACCTTATAAATTTGGCCATTTTAATGTTTTACATTTAACAGAAAATATTAGTTGTAATTAAACTTACATGAAACTAATTTATTGCAGAAGCTGTGGATTTGCTGGGAGAATCGTCAGATACTCCCTCAGTCCTCCAGGTATGTGTCAGTAAAATATTTTAACTACATTTGAAACGTGTAGACTGCTTTTGTCTAAGTGTGTGTGTGTGTGTGTGTGTGTCTGTGTGTGTGTGTGTGTGTGTCTTAAGGTTGTTGAGCCAATCCTGCCACAGCTACCCACAGAAACTCACTCCACATCTTCAGCTGTTGTTCTGGTAACCAAACCTGTCATTTATTTACTAAATCTGATCTCTGGATTTTCCAAGTGACAGAATGTTTGAAAGTGTTAGTGTGAAACTGCTATGATAAAAAACACTGATGATCCTCATCTTCTACTTTTCACAGCCCCTCAGTGCTGGTGAGCTGAACAGCACCTGCTGTAATGTTGAGTACAACACTGCAGACTCCTCCAACTCCCAGTCTGGGGTATTGTACAGTGCTGCAGCTGAGATACAAACACACACACATCCTTCTTTACAAGTTCTAATGTTTAGTTTCTCTATTTCTAGGCAGTGGACGTTAAGGGATACTTCCTCGGGATGATAAGGGGTCCTGAGAGTGGTTTTTGCTGGTTTAAAACCACCAAGACGCGCTACTTTGACCAGCTGGTAATCACCATCTTTGTTACTCTGATGAAGAGAATTGATATTAATGATTATTAGATGAACACTTTTGAGAAGTAGATCTTGAGTTTCAGCTAATTGTCATTTGCAGGGATTCCCTTATCAGACCACCATCGAGGACCATTTCACTGTCATACAGGTGAGGGATTATCTGTTGTGCCGTCACAAAACTTTTGTTAGTTGCAGTGACTAATTGTGTTCACTTCAATTTGTTCTCTTAAGGCTGAATATGGGAAGGTTACAGAGCTCCTTTCCTGTAACTGGGTGGAAACCATCATGGAGCCACTTGAGGATTATGTGGTAAATTTATTGCAGTGTCATGAAGTCTTTATTGTAGATAGTAACACTTGGAATTTGGGTCTGCAGTGTTCATTTTTATATATTTTTTAATTTAACAGCAACCTTTAAAAAGGTGTCCTGCACGTTCCTGCATGTGGCTAAAGATGGTCAGGTGAACACCTGGAGATGGAGGTGCCCTTTACTTGGTACGCTTCTCTTCACAGTTTAATGGTATAAAGGAGTAATGTATGTTTAATACACTAAGCATGTAAATCTTTTGTTTCTTAGGGACCATCTTACAGAGAGAGGGGTAACTGATATCGGCCTGAAGCTGCATGCTCTCCGTGAGGCGTTCGCTGTGAGTAAAACCTTTGTTTAGCTGCTGTTTTTGCTCAGGGGAAGTTCACTGTGCTTTATCTTATATTATGTGCTGTCTTATATTCAGATTCATCTTACCTGCATCCACAATCAGAACTTCTTGTTCGTTATGGGGAAGAAGATTGTGATGCGTCTGGCAGCAGTTAACAACCAGGTGACTTCAGAATGATGATAGACTGTTTCCTTGTGCAAAATACTTTCAGTTACTGGGCTTGAAAATGATGTAGTTGTCAAACAAATGTGGTAATGAGTAATTAAGGTATAATAATTAAAATAACAAGCATCAAAAGCTAATTTTATAACAATCACAGCCTGCTAAAAAAAGGATGAATTAGGATGAATATTAAAATAAAATGTACATAATGAAGAGGGCTCTGGGATATGCAGTAGTTGGACATTTGGTCCATGTCATACATCATCTGTGTAAAAAAACTGAAGCCAAAGTGATTATTTTGTTTGTTTGTTTTATAAACAGGATGTTTATAAACAGGATGCAGGTCGTGTACAGCTGGCCTACGAGGCTCTGATTCGTTTCCTGAAGACTCCTTCTTATCAGGACTGGATTGCAGCAGAGCTCTCCGGGTCCTATGTAAGCTTATAAATGCTTGTGTAACATGACAAATGTTTAAATCGAAAAGATTTTGATGTGATAGAAAACAGGACTCCATTATGTAAAGCTAATTTCTTCTTGTAACTTTTCTCTTCTGTGCAGGTCTACCACTACAACTTCGTGGACATCTTTTTCGAGCTGCTTCTATTCGGCTATTTTACAAACAGCTCAATACCTGAGACAGTAAGAGTCTTATCAGGAGATTTAAAAGCCATGCTTGAATGTAGTTTCAGAACATGGTTTATTTTATCTCATTTTATTTTTCCATGTTGTTAACCCTGATATGACATGATATTAATGGAGCTTGTCGTCTTTCTTTCCTAAAGCTTAAGGGAGGATTCTTGGAGCGCCTGTTTGCGCTCATCAGCATGTGGGAGGTAGACGTGTGGAAGCCTGCAGCAAGGACCTCCTTTAAAGTGCTTATTGTAAGTGTCTAATATCTTCTGATGCTGTGATCCACAAATTCTCAGTATTGTATCCTAAACTCAGTGACACTATGTTGGATTGTGACAGTGATGATGTAATTTGTCTATAGGATCAGCTTACAGATCTCGCTGAAGTGCTGTTTACTCAGCCCCCGGAGTTCTACCAAGACCCAGCAGCCTTAGCCAGCAAACTGAGACCTTTCCTCAGACAGCGTGTCCAGAAGATGATGGACATTTTGTGGAAGCTTATCGTCCCTTATCAATCTATCCCTCTATCCTTGTCTATATAGATAACTGCTAATAGTAATTAGTATAAATAGTAGCTGCAAATAATATTGTTGTAAATAAACTTATAGTTGTATAGTGTTTATATAGTTTACTTTAATAAATGTTTTCATTTGCTCCTATTACCGTCTCATTCTGATTATTTTTAGTCATCAGTATGTCTATATAATTTTCCTTTAAAAAGCAACACAACACTAAATGAACTTTTCACTCATATACAAATCCTTTTTAAAGAACTTCAGAAACTTTGGTTTACTAAAATGTGAAAAATGACAAATAACATCCAACAAAATTCAGATATTTATAGTCTTGGAAGGTTTGTTTCCAAAATGTAGAAAAATCTGTAACATTTGGGGAATTGCACATTTACATTTAAGCATCCAGAGCACAGTTGTGTATAAAAAGTCTGAAATCTTGAGATAAAAATCTGAAAATCTAAATTGTAGAGGACTAAAAATGTGGATTTACAGTTTACACCAAATCACACCACTGTAGCACATCATTTATAATGCAGTTACTCTGAACTCTCAAGGTTACTCTTTAAGAAGAAATAGTTCATAATATCAGTAGTTTCTTTTCGCCTCCACATTTTGATCCTGTTTTTGTGGGTAACTATTATTTTACATTTTGCAGTATTTTACATTTTGCATCTGAGAATGTGGACTTAAACTTTTTGTTTGTGTAGAAATGTAAAACTGTGGAATACAGAGACAATTAAAGCACACATTATAGAGTTCACTGTGCCTTAACCCATAAGAACCCAGACCCCTTTCTCCTTCAGGGAAAATGATGGGGGACATAACAGACTAAATAGATGCCAAATAACTTTTTTTTCAAAATACCACCCCCTACTGTCAGGGATCTGTAATGTTACATAATAGCTGTATATTAGTCTTTCATTTCATACACTCTCTCTCTCTCTCTCTCTCTCTCTCTCTCTCTCACACACACACACACACACACACACACCATCTCTCTGGGTCTATGTAAACTGTAAGCTGATTATAAAGACACAAGCTAAGTGCTAACTGAGCTCTTCTCTTCTTACCTGGAAATAAAAATCAACAACATGGTGGCATATGTTTCGTATATTTATTTAGCTATTAAATAAAATAATAATTAATAACGACCTTATTTGACGAGGCGCAAGTGGTAAAATAATGTTAATAAAAAACAGGTCAATTCCATATTTTTAAACAGCAGAGTGCGCAGTACCGGATATTGATATGTACACCGACACGTCAATGCGTCCGCCATATTGGAAGGGGCGGAATTACTATTTCAAAACTGAATGCAATATTTAATCCTTGTCTGTGGTGGGATTCGAAACGCACCAACCTTGAAGGGAGGGGAATTGGGAATTTTTGTCATTTTTGAGTAAAAAAAGCACATTAAAAAAAAAGACAAATCAGGCGCACCTCTCTTTGGTTTCTTACTTTCTTTCTTTTCTTCTCTTTTTCCCTCCTTCCCCACCCGAAACAGACTATTGATACGAGCGCGTTTTCTTGTTTCTTGTTTAATTGTCTACTGTAGTGTTTACTGTAGTTGTTCTACTTAGTGTGGTATGCATATGTTAGGGGATGAAATAATGTGTAAGGTTTATTTCTTTTTTTTATGAATGTATTTTTCTCCTTTTGTATTGTTGTATATTTATATTTGTATATTATTATGTATTGTTGTGTATGGGTTTTGCTGTGGCTCTAATGGCTATTTACAGATTGTAATTAACAGCCCGCTGCAATTGGCTGGTGGGGATGCGGTGGACACTGCTGCCCTTTTAAGAAGCGTACAATGACGAGTTGGAGCTATCGGTCGTTAGATCGGTGTTCAGGCACGTGGGTGCCAACGGAAGTGAATCTTCCGGTTGCGCTGTAGCGCGCAGGTGGTGTTGGCGTGAGTAATGGAACTCCCTTGGTGAAGGGGACGTGGACGGCTCGAGGCCGAAGCTGAGTAGGCGAGTGACCGGAAGTGTGAGTGAGTCGAGGTGCAGCAAGTATGACGGTGACTGCGGGTTTCAACAGGACTGGATAGCACGGGGTTGCCCAGTCATAATGTGAGTATAATGTGAGTAGTGCTTGATCTTTTTCAAGCAGTTGATGGCTGAAGACCTGCATTTGTTTAACATTGTTTAAGGTTATAAGTAGAGACTGTGACAGAAGTTCAGGTCCAACATCCTAGCCTATAGAAACCCTTTTTCTTTTTTTCCTGTTTGTGCACTGTGGCACTGGCTTGGGGTGGATTGTGGTATATTGTATGCACAAGGGAATAGTAGTAATAGCTTTTTACATGTGAAGTGGGTTAGAGATACTGGCAGTGTTTTGTCTTCTCCTTTCCTAGTGGTAAGGTGATTGGAGCACCTGTAGCAGTGGAACTGAACCAGGACGATTGCTGCTGGCCAGCAGGACATCATACACAGACTGCATATGGACTGTATCTTCTTCTCCTGTGAATCATCCCTTTTTATGTGTTTGCTATTTTTAAAGTATCTTTCTTATAAATGTTTCTTATAAAGGAGTGCTACACAATTATGTAGCTTGGGCACATAGTGTGTTCAGTCTATTGTCATGTACACTGCACAGACAGCAAAACCTCCATGCAAGGAGGTGGTTTTGTAATATGTATTTCTTTATAATGTACTCGAACAGATCCCCCCCCAAAACACACCAGCGCAGTGGTTCTTCCCTCTGGAGACACAGTGGAGGGGGATTCAGTGACTCTGAGCTGTAGCAGTGATGCAAACCCTCCTGTTCTCACCTACTCCTGGTTTAAGCAGAGTGCAGCTGCAGACACACTGCTGACAACAGGCCAGAATTACAGCATCAGCTACATCAGCTCCCAGCACAGTGGACTGTACTACTGCACTGCAGTAGTTTGCATAGAATCAAACAATGTTTCTTTACTGCAATCTGTAATAATGAGATTTAAGTTTAATCAATTTTGCATTTACAGGCAACCATGGAATCAACCCCTCTCTCAACAGACATGGCATTGAGCTTTATGTAGCCATAGCTCTCGCTTAACAGGAAACCAGATGTAATGCTCTAATGGAGAACTGTGAATATGTTAAATATAAAATTCAAAGGTTTCATCGTATGCTAATTTTGTCCTTGGTTGCCAGTTCTTCATGATACTGTGGTTTAGGCATGCAGGTGAGGATGTGAAATCTGCTGCGGGAAGCCACCACCCCTGCTTTTGGAAAATTGATGAAACACAATTTCATGTGAATGAAACATTTCAGTTCTACATTTAACATTTCGACTGGAAATTTCTACTTATGATTTACAATTAACATTTATGTTTTAAATGTAGACTAAAATTTAAATAATATAAATGTTAAATCTAAATTTGATCTAAATCTTTAAATATTAATATTTATTTAACACAACATTTAACACTTGCATTTAAAATGTACAGTAAAATTACATGGGTATGGATATCACAATCAGATAGTGTGCTAACAACAGTGCTGATTAATTTCTCACTGTCTAACATCAGTATTTTTAGTATTTATTTATTTATTTATTTATTTTTGCCTAGCTATAGGGAGTGTATAAGGGACAGAAAATTGTAAAATCAAAAAAGGAATAATGTTTATTAACTCATTTCTTATATTTTTCTGTTCTTCCTGCAATAGAAATATATCATTTTAAAAACTGTAAAATGTTTCTAAATATTTAGATTTTCATTTATATATATATTTTTTTTACTCTATTTAACATAACATGAACAGTTTTAAGATTTAATGTAAATTTTTAAAATAAATCTAAATGTTAAATGTAATGTTTCACCTAAAGTTTCAATTAGAATTTTACATAAAAAGGAAAAAAAAATTTAATCTCAATATTTAGTATAAATTATAAATAAAAATGTTAAATCTAAGAGTTTAATATAGAAAAGTTTTGTTCGATGTTCAAATTCTTATATTTGGTGCTCCACATGTGCTGTCTACATGTTAATTGCAGCAGTGTGATGACAGCATTTATATTTCAGTCACAAACATGTTATTTATTTCTCAAGGTTCAGAGAAGTACACAATCTTAAAGCCCATCATAGAGGGACTGTTGGTCTTCCTGGCATTAACACTCATTTTGAACCTCCAGAATAAAACAGACCAATAAATACTCATTTTAACTTCACATGTGCTTGCGGTTTCTCAGAAAGAGGAAGTGGAGCTCAGCTAATGGCCACAGCAGCACTGGTGAGAGTGGACAGGTGAGTGTGGGTGAAAGGAGGAGGGACTGTTTGATCATGTGATCATGTTCAGATATAAACTTTATCCTGTGCTAATTTTCAACCACGGTCTGCTGCTGTGTTTGCAAATAGGGTTAGGGTTAGGGACTTCCTCCACACACCAGAGAGGAAGAGGAAGTTCAGTACACTGCTGTGGACATTAGCAGGAGCACTGCTGCCATCCAGTGAGCAAATTATCATCATTACACCAACACTAACTGTGCTGCTCAGTCAACATCAAGTTTTTTAAGTGACCTCTATTTGTCCCAAAGACTTGTGGCAGATGAAGCAGCTGATGATCCATCTCAGATCTACAGCAAGATCCAGGAAATCCTCATCTAATAGCTAAAGAGGAGGAACTTCAGGTTGCTGGAAGAAAGCTGAGAGAGATGTGGTGATCTGTTCTGTAAATCTGTTTTAAACCGACATTGCATCCAAATCAAACAGCAGAAGAGGAATGACTTTGGTGTTTTATTACAGTATTATTGCTTGGATAGAGTTTTGTAGTGCTTACTGTAGTGCTGAATGCTGTTTTTAACCTTCAAATGATCCATACAGTTCAGGATTTTAGGAAATAGAAATTGAAATAAACAGTTTATTATCCACATTAAACATCTTTAGTTTATTTGTTTGCCTGTAATCTAGCCATGGGGTCACAGTACAGTGACTTCTGTGCCGGTCCCAAGCCAGGATCAATAATGAGGGTTGCATCAGGAAGGGTATCTGACGTAAAACATTGCCAAATTTAACCATGCGAATTGTCAGTACTCTGAATTTCATACCGGATCGGTCGAGGCTGGGTTAACAACGACCGCCATCGGCGCCGTTGACCTACAGGGCGCTGGTGGAAATTGGGCTACTGTTGGTCGAGGAAGTAGAGGAGGGAGAAGAGTGCGTAGACTGAGAGAGAAGAGGGAAGGGAAGAGTTTAGGACTGAGAATAGGAACTCTGAATGTTGGTACTATGACAGGGAAAGGTAGAGAGCTGGCTGATATGATGGAGAGAAGGAAGGAGGACATACTGTGTGTACAGGAGACCAGGTGGAAGGGTAGCAAGGCTCGTAGTATAGGAGCAGGATTCAAGCTGTTTTATTATGGTATGGATAGTAAGAGAAATGGGGTAGGTGTGGTCCTGAAGGAGGAGTTTGTGAGGAATGTTCTGGAGGTGATGAGAGTGTCAGACAGGGTGATGAGTCTGAAGTTAGATGTTGAAGTGGTGATGCTGAATGTTGTTAGTGGTTATGCCCCACAGGTAGGTTGTGAGTTAGAGGAGAAAGAGAGATTCTGGTGTGAATTAGATGAGGTGATAGAGACTATTCCAACAGGTGAGAGAGTGGTGATAGGAGCAGATTTTAATGGACATGTTGGTGAGGGGAACACAGGTGATGAGGAGGTGATGGGCAAGTTTGGAGTTAAGGAAAGGAACCTTGAAGGACAGATGGTAGTGGACTTTGCTAAGAGGATGGACATTGCACATGGACAGGACTGAAGAGAATAGACAGGAATACAAGGAGTTACAGCAGCAGGTTAGAGTTATTAAGGATAGAGATGGAAAGGTGCTCACAAGTGAGGAGAGTGTACAGAGGAGATGGAAGGAGTATTTTGAAGAGCTGATGAATGAGGAAAATGAGAGGGAAAAAATCATCACATTACCTGCTGGTTCAAACCACCTCCTGTCTGTCTCCACCGCCACAGTAACACATGATGAAGACTTTTTTCTTTGTTTGTTTTTATCCATCAGTTTAATTCTTGATTTTATTCGGTCATACATTGTTGATTAACTTTCTAATACAGCAGCTCTGACATTTATTTTCTGCTGTAGTGCAAATTAGAAGTTTATATTAATACATTATGGATGATGCATTTTATCATGTATATGAGAGAGAGACTAAATTTGATCTAAAAGCACTGAAGTATGATGATTGGGCCACATTTTCTATGAGGTTTAAACACAGCTGTATTCAGACAATTGTCTGTGGGAAAAACACTAGCTATTGCTTCATATTTTCCTTTTACTTCACAACTGGTTTTGCAATTTTTTTTGGTTTGACAAACAAAATTAAAAAATGGAATCAATGGAATCATGGTGTATTGGTGTACTTTTTTTTTTTTACAATAAATACATATGATACATATATAATACATATTTTCTAAATGTTCAATACTAACATTTAAATAGTGTATAGGTATAGGTTTATTTCATTCTTACGGTTAATGACAGGACAGGAACTTCCATCACACACTTTTTACTTCCCATTAATTACATGTTGACTCCCTCATAAGACACACACACCATCATCATATCATTGTCCACTTCCTCAAATGTATCTTTACAAGAAGATCCAAAAGTAAGAATACATTCTTTCTAAGTGGAACTATAGACATTGAATCCAGAATGTTGCTGCTGCTGATCCTGTTGTTGAATATTACAGGTAGGGTTGCTCTTTTCGTCACCTGTTAATATGAACCTGTCTCTGTTATATGGTATATGTTGGCTCTGTGGGACTTTGTCTCAAAAGTCTAAACTAAAGAACTCCACATCCACTTAATCAGCCCTGAATAAAAATGTACTATAGGTGACAAGGGACAATTATTTGAGGTTTAGGGAGGTTAAAAGTGGCATCTAAAGACTCCTGTGACTGTTTATAAAAATCTGTAAAAAAGCAAAATCATATCTTTTGACAGTGAATAAGATTATTATTATTTTTTATTTTCATAAACTGTATATATAATACACTTTTGTTCTGTGTGTTGTGTTAATTATCTACAAGTAACCTTTCGGATGTGTAAAATATTTCACTGGTTTAAACCATTAATCCTCTGTGTATCTACACCACAGCTGCTGAGTGGTTGTGTAATTCGTAGTGGTATAATCCGTCATAGTTCACCAGACCTGATAGGTGATATCAGTAACGAATCACAGTGACAATGACTGTATGTTTTATTTCTCTTATACCAGCGCACCCTCACCAGCTGCCATTTTTTCTACTCTTGAAGGAGAAAAGGGAAAAAAATGCAGCTTTGTTATGTTGCTGAGAGACTTTTTATCTTCCTCAAAGGAAACTGTGTTCATAACAAACATAAAGCTGTTTTAATTATATTTTAATATTTCATGTAAACGATTCAGTTTCAGTGTCAGGGATCCAGAACCTGAAAGTGTCATGCAGTCATGAGAAGATCTGTGCTCTGAGGGAGTCGTCTGTAAACCTGACGTGCTCTTACTCAAATATCAACATCACCACTGGATTCTGGTTCAGCTTCAAAGACTTTAGACTCCGACTACGCCGGACGTGTGAACTACACAGAGATGACAAACTCAAGATCAACAGACCCGAGAGAGAGAGACGCGGAGGAATATCGCTTCATGCTCATTACGGATAAAGGAGAGAAATACGTGAGCTCAGCTGGAGTTACTCTGACAGTTACAGGTAACAGAGCAGCTAGTCTGGAATAAACTGTGTTGTTGTACATGTCTGTGATGAACTATTCACCTTTAACTTCATTTAGATCTGCAGGTGATCCGTCACTACAAAAGTCAAGCTCTAATCTGCCACACTTCCTGTCATCTAACCTTTGCTGCTAATGTGTACTACTGGTACAAGGATCAATACATACAGGATAACAAAGACACCCAGGGAACTTTCCCTTTAAGCAATGATGAAGAAGTCAGTTACTCCTGCTCTGTTCACGGCTATAACAAGATTCGAGCTCCTTCTCTGTGTGAATATTCATTTTGCTGCAATTAAATGATTTGTGGGTTAGTTTTGCAAAGTCCCTACATGGTCCCATAGAAAAATTTGCATAGATAATAAATAGGTTGAATCTAAAACATGTTAAGAGAAAAAACACTCACATACAACATTGTCCTATAAACGTAATGTCGAGCTGTAACTAATTTAACCTAATGTAAAACGGCAATGTGCAATTGTGAGAATCAGTCAATCAATCAGCAGGTAGGCAGCGAAAGCTTACTCCTGTTATGGTTTATGAAAGAGGCTGAAGCTTTTAAAATCAATTTTAAACCATCTCTTCATGACCTGTTACCATTTCAGGTGTTGGAAGGAACTGTATGAGGGTGACCTACCCAGACAAGAGAGTTTGGAACCTTTGGAAGGGTCTTCAGTGGAAATTGTGGAAAAAGTGCTTTCCAGTGGACAGAGTGTTAAAGAAGTATTCTGGCATTCTTCTAAGGACTTCAAGGACCTGAAGCATGAGTTTACTAATCGAGTTGAATATGTGAAGCAAGACAGAAACTGCACTCTGAAAATGAACCAGCTGAGAAAGAAAGACTCTGGAGAATATCGGCTTAGAGTAGTTTATACATCTAACCGAATCTCGGGTAGACCTGGAGTGGTTCTTAATGTTACAGGTTAATATCCCCCACTTAACTGTCTCTACATCTGGTCTCTCTGCATCATTGTACATCTGTTAAATCCCGTTCCTTTATTTTGTGCACGTTCAGATCTGCAGGTAAGACTGAGTCACTATGCAGGGACAGTAACGCTGAGCTGCATCACGTCCTGCACTCTGTCCAACAGCCCCACTTACCTGTGGTACAAGAACAGACAGCCTGTTACTGATAAACTCACCAAACACAACAAACTCTACCTCTTCTTCAGCGAAGATGCAGGGAACTACTCCTGTGCTGTGAAAGGACGTGAGGATCTTCGCTCTCCTGAACAAACTGTTAGACGTGAGAATCAGTCATTATCTAGAAGGTTGTGGTAGCTCAGGTTCTGGTGGTACTTAACTTTATCTTAAAAAGCTTTTTGCTTGGTTTGGATTTTGTTTTTGTTTATAAGTCACTTTGGATTTAGGTTTCAGTCAGATAAATAAAGAGGAAAATCCAGAATTGCTTATGAGGCATTGTGTGTGTGTGTGTGTGTGTGTGTTTTTTTTAAAGTATATACAGCACAGTGCTGTTGTTGAAATGTGGTTCTACTCCTGCTTCCTGCTTCAAAACAAATCCCTGGTTTATATTACGGCTCTCACTGTAATACCTCATTGTTTCATATCTACTACAACTAAAACAGATTGCAAAAAAAATGTGTAATTGCTCATGTGGGAATGTTTTTTAATATAAGAAACATTTACGCAAGCAGTTTTCAGGTTCAACACTTTGTACTATCAGGTTTTCTACTATTTTTAGAAAAGAGAAGTTTATGTTTAAGTTTGCTTTTTTTTTATTGCAATTACTTGGTAACATGACCAGAGAACAGTAATCACTTTAATCACTTCTGCTTTTAAAATAGAATTAAATAAATAATTTGTCTGTCAATAAGTTTTCCGGTAACACTAACAGTTGTCCCTGTGCTAAAAGAGAACCAAGCTGTAGTGTGGAAGCTGTATGCTGTATGGGGAGCTGCTGCTGCACTTGTTCCTGCTTCTCTCTCTTCTTATCGCCGTCCTGTGTGTTAAGTGAGTGACTGAATTCTTTTTGTATTCCTTAAGTTACCAGAATCATAATCCAATGTTAAACATTAGACGAATAAAGCAGGAACAGATTGAACAGCCTGGTTTTTGTGTCCTTTGTGTGAACAGGAGGAAGAAAAGAGCAGAAAGAGACATTCAGCTACTGAGAGAACTTTTCACTTCGTGTTTTAATCTTCTTAAAGTTCCTATAAATCTGTTAATAAATAAAAATTAAAGAGGTTTTCTCTTCAATTCTCTCAGTGTGTTCCAACGCCTGGAGATGACACATACACAGCGCTGAACCTCATGACTGTGTCCCCAGAATATGACACACTGCAAGTAAGTATACAGTCTTTCTACCTGTGTGTGTGGGTGTGTATGAAGGAGAGTGTGTTGAGTGTGTGTGTGTGTGTGTATTGTTTCTTTAAATTCTCATGTCCCCACTAGAATATTAAAAGCTCTGCCAGTGACACTTACACCACCCTGAACCCTGCACCCATGTGCTCTGATTATGATACACTGAGGGTAAGTAAGTGTGTGTCTGCATGCGTCTGCGTGTGTCTGCATTTGATATTCCATATGCTGAAGTTTAATTCAATCCAAACACAAAGTCAACAGTCTTACAACATGTTTCATGAATACGCAAATAATAGACCAAAGGCTCATAACATACGCACAGAGAATAAAACTTTACATTGGACAGTATTGCTTTTGTCTTAATTGAGGGTCTGGTCTTATTTGTCTTTGTTTCTGGATTTGTGTTGGCTTGCTTTCTTTAATTGTTTTTAATATTGGAGATTTTAACTTGTATATGAATATACATAATGTGTATATGTAAGTGTAGTAAAGCGTGATGTTATATGTTTTGAAGTCAATTTAGGTTTACATTAGGTTTTTTTCATGAATAAAATTACAGTCAGGAAGATGATAAGGATATAAATGTTTTCTCCCAAATTATAGGATTGTCATCAGTACGGCATTTTATCTGTAAATGCTTCTGTGAACAAATGAAATTGTTTTCAGTCTGATAAATACACCCACGGTGTGTGTACTTATGTGTGTGTGTCTGTGCATCTGTGCTGCCATTGACAGAGTTTTTACTTCTCTAAACTCTTACACCAACATTATTATTTATGGCATTATTTATATTTTATATACATTATTTTAACATTTATTTATAACCTTATTACATATTTTATCTTAATTTGTGCATTTTACAGAAGTGAAACAACCTGCAACCACAGTCTCTGGGAGTAAGTGTGTACTCTATAAGTGTGTGTTTGTGCAAAAGGATGTTTGTTTAAGGACTGAAGTTGCAAAAAGAATTTCTGTCTCATGTAAGAGTCATTCATTTGTGTCCGTTCACTCGGTTCTGTAATGTTGACTAAAATTGTTGTTAATGTCTTTGTATTTAGTTATTTAAACATTTTAAAACTTTGATGTCATTTGTTATTTTTATGTCTTGTAAACTAGAACAAAATGATGATAAAGTAAGGAATACACACCTCCCTGTACAGAAATTCTTGTTTGCCCGATGCGTTACTGTCCAGTGTTTAAAATGTTTCTATGTACAAGAATAAAATTGATCTTATGGGCGTTTTGGCAGGACAGAATGATGTACACATTTGAAATGATAACTGTGTTTTTATACAGCAGCATCTTAAAATGTTGTAAGTCCACGTCTCACGCATCCACTGATTTTGAGAACAAACTGGCTTGCATTTCAGACATTATTGAGTGGGATGTGTGTGGAAAGGTTCTGTTGCAGTGTAGTATGATGGGGAGGGGTGCAGACGACACAAGAGGTCCCTGTTCCCCTACCGTTTCGGGGATATTTCCTTCAGACGTTTCTCTTTGAAGCAGAAACTTCGCCTTCAACAAGGTGACAGTAGCTGATAGTCAATGTGTCTGTGCATCTGTGCACCAAATTTGCACTCTCCTGACCCTATTTTGTAGTTATTAAAGATTAAAGGTTATAACATATGATGCAGGACAATCGGTCAAAAAAGGACACAACCAAATTGTTGGTCTCAAAAAACAATTGGACACTAAGGTGTAAGAAACTACAGAGTGCCTCAACCCAGATTTCACTCCACAGTACACATCTGAAAGAGCTCATTCCAAAAAAGGCTTACATATCATATAGAAATATCTTTAATTCAAATCAATTTATCTTTATGGTATTTTTTACATTGGCTTAAAGCAGCCTTACCAAACATTTAGAACTTTAATTAATTATTAGTTTGGGAGCGGCAGCAAGGCATCAGGAACCATCCCTGAACAAAGGGTATACATGACTGTGATTACTATTTAGTATTGTCCGACCATTTGGGTGATAACACCTAGAACAATACCTAGCCAAGGTATACGTGACCGTGATTACCATTGAAGGACATCCAGCTAGACGACAGTATCATCCAGCCATTTGGGGAATACTCAGTTCTTACACTAATTTACATTTAAAGTGAAACTCATTTAAATTACACACAGGAAACACTGTATAAAAGGTTTGAGCAGGATTTGTCCTGCGTTCTTTTTGACTCCGATGTACCCAAAGTACTTTATGTATTTTGTCACTGCGACGCTGCAATAAACGTCTACATTAAGATCTTCAACGCCCTCATCATTTTATTTTTCTTACATTATCCTGCTGAAAGAGGCCACAGCCATCAGGGAATACCGTTACCATGAAAGAGTGTACATGGTCTGCAACAATGTTTAGGTAGGGGGTACGTGTCAAAGTAACATCCACATGGATGGGAGGACCCAAGGTTTCCCAGCAGTACACTGCCCAAAGCACGACAAATGCCCTCATCGGCTTGCCTTCTTCCCATAGTGCATCCTGGTTCCATGTATTCCTCAGGTAAGCAACACACACACACACACACAGCCATCCACGTGATGTAAAAGAAAACGTGATTCATCAGATCAGGCCAACTTCTTCCATTGCTCCCTGGTCCAGTTCTGATGCCCACGTGCTCATTGTTGGCACTTTCTGCAGTGCACAGGGGTCAGCAAGGACAAAATGTTCACTAACAGGTGCCATGATGAGGAGATAATCAGTCTTATTCACGTCACCTGTCAGTGTTCATAATGTTATGGCTGACTGGTGTATATAAAACTCTTTACTTTGTATGAATCTTCCTTCCATCCATTTTCTGAACTGTTTATCCTACACAGGGTCAATGGGAGCCTGATCCTATCCAAGGGGACCAGGGGACACCCTAAACAGGGTGCCAACCCAACACAAGGAACAGTCACACACACACACATTCACACACTTTGGACAATTTATAGATGCCAATCAACCTACCACACATCACTGGACTGTGAGAGATAATCAGAATACTAAGAGGAAAACTCCACACACATGAACACTAAAAAAATGTAGATAAGTTTAAATATCTAATAAAAGCTTAAATATCTAATAAAAGTTAAAATATCTAATAGCAAATAATAGATTTGTGTCCTGATCACTCTTTAAGACAAATGGGATAGAGAAGTGTGCGTGTGTGTGTTAAAGGGGTGTGAATGTTGCTCAGACTCTCTCTATGGTCTTCATCATCTCCTGTACACGCTGCTTCACGATGCTCAGCACTGCAGAGGCTAAAGCTGCTGGATCTCTGTAAAGCTCCAGAGGCTGATAGAAAAGGTCCTCAAGCAGCACTGTCAGCATATTCTGTACAAACACAAACACACACACATTTCCAGCATGATACTGAAGAGATTGATCAGAGAATTTAAAGCAGGTTCTTTAGAACGTGTCTCATGGCATTAGAAAAAGTTCCTCCCTTACAGAAAGCCTTAAAAAGAGTCGCTCTGCCTCAGGCTCCCTGATGTCCACGTCCCACTGGCTGATGGCTAGAAACAGAGGCTGCAAAAATCCATGTACAACTTGGTACACACTTAGATCTCATTGACCTGAACAACTTTCACACTGCATGTCATTAAGTCTAATCCACAGGAAGTCAGTTATTCTGAGTTGTTTGCAAAATGCACCCAATGGAATTTGATATCCTCCTCCTAGAGAATTGATACAACCGCCACCAAACCCAGGCTAATATGATCTCAAGACATTGATACAACCGCCACCAAACCCAGGCTAATATGATCTCAAGACATTGATACAACCGCCACCAAACCCAGGCTAATATGATCTCAAGACATTGATACAACCGCCACCAAACCCAGGCTAATATGATCTCAAGACATTGATACAACCGCCACCAAACCCATGCTAATATGATCTCAAGACATTGATACAACCGCCACCAAACCCAGGCTAATATGATCTCAAGACATTGATAATGCAAAGTTGATGAGTGATTTTTGATCTCAAACGGTTCAGCCGTGAGAAGCCCTTAAACTTATGGCGAATAAAACAAAACAGGAAGTGGCTAATAACTTCTGTGTACATTATGTGATCTACACGAAACCTTATGTTAAGCATAGAAAGCTGATCACAAAGATATGACAACTGTGAGTCTCGGTCATAGCGCCACCAACTGGCAGCAGGAAGTGTGTCACTTTTTGAAATCTCTAATATTTTGTCCCTTACTTTCACCTGATTTGGTTCAAAATCAGTCAGAATAATGACAAGACATGGCTGATGTGAAACTGTGAAGGAATTTTTGATACCTTGAATCGTGTTACTATGGCTTCATGTTCACAATTTATATATACAGAGTCAACCAAAAAATGTATATACACTTCAGGAAAAGAAAAACAGTATGATGTATATTATGTTAGTGTAATATTAATAATATTATCATAATATCATCATATATATTAATCTATAATGTATAGCAATAAATTTAGTAATAAAATATTTATACAAATTTTTCTTTCCCTGGAATGTGTATACATTTTTCTGGGTGACTCTATATATACAGTATCTCATAAAAGTGTGTACACCCCTCACATTATTGTAAATATTTTATTAAATCTTTTCATGTGACAAGACTGAAGAAATGACGCTCTGCTACAATGTACAGTAGTGAGTGTACAGCCTGTATAACAGTGTAAATTTGCCGTCCCCTCAAAATAACTCAACACACAGCCATTAATGTCTAAACCGTTGGCAACAAAAGTGACTACACCCCTAAGTGGAAATGTCCAAATTGGGCCCAATTAGCCATTTACCCTCCACGGGGTCATGTGACTCGTTAGTGTTACAGGGTCTCAGGTGTGAATGGGGAGCAGGTGTGTTAAATTTGGTGTTATCGCTCTCACACTCTCTCATACTGGTCACTGGAAGTTCATCATGGCACCTCATGGCAAAGAACTCTCTGAGGATGTGAAAAAAAGTATTGTTGCTCTACATAAAGATGGCCTAGGCTATAAGAAGATTGCCAAGACCCTGAAACTGAGCTGCCAGTCCTGTGATCCAATGAGACCAAGATAAACTTATTTGGTTCAGATGGTGTCAAGCGTGTGTGGTGGCAACCAGGTGAGGAGTACAAAGACAAGTGTGTCTTGCCTACAGTCAAGCATGGTGGTGGGAGTGTCATGGTCTGGGCCTGCATGAGTGCTGCCAGCACTGGGGAGCTACAGTTCATTGAGGGAAACATGAATGCCAACATGTACTGTGACATACTGAAGCAGAGCATGATCCCCTCCCTTCAGAGACTGGGCCGCAGGGCAGTATTCCAACATGATAACGATCCCGAACACACCTCCAAGACGACCACTGCCTTGCTAAAGAAGCTGAGGGTAAAGGTGATGGACTGGCCAAGCATGTCTCCAGACCTAAACCCTAAGGTGGGGGAGCGCAAGGTCTCTAACATCCACCAGCTCTGTGATGTCATCATGGAGGAGTGGAAGAGGACCTGGGCTGCTCTACACATCTCACTTTTTTAATGCATCATGAACTAGTGGAGATATATACACATCTAAATATTAAACACACAAGTAAATAAATAAATAATGAATACATAAATAATAGACATGTAAGGTAAGCATGGCATGCAGGTAGTGGCCATGGGTGGTTGGTGTTTTTGGAGATGGGGGGGCTGTTTTTTTTGATAGATGGATAGATGGATAGATGGATAGATAGATGGATGGATAGATGGATAGGTAGAGTTTTAGATGGAATTATTGGTCTGGTTATGGATGTGATTTAAATATGAGCAAATGGGTTGATTATTCCACCCACTCCGGATTCTGTTTTAATTTCAATGAGCAGTAATTGCTGGCTGGAGAATATCCATTATGTTATACATGGATACTTACACGGATTACATGTCACAAACATTTCCTCTTTATGATCTGAGTAAGAGTTTCTTCCACATAATACATAAGTGATGCTGTTTTTCTATCTGACTTTTTTGAAATTTACATTTATCTTCATGTTTATGTTCATGTTTACATCTATCTTCAGCTTATTTGCACCTTGAATATATTTGTATATTTAATAGAGTTCACTGTTTACACTTACTCAGACATGTATCCATTCAGAAGTTCAATTATTTTTCACTGGTTTATTTATATCTATTTATTATAAGTATACTGCTGGTACCATCACAAATCTGTTCTTTGTTGCACTGACTGAAATTACAATGTTAATACTGACGAGAGAAGAGAAACGATATTTCGATTCCTCTGTATGTTTGTACATAAAGAAACCTTGATTGTTGCCCCTGGTTTTATTTATTCAGGGTTTGGACTGCACTGTAAGATGAAGACTCCTCCTTAGCATGACATGTCAACTTATCAATCTGCACAGATTATAAAGTATTACACAAACTAAACAGTAGAGGTGTATCTAAAGGGCAGGCCAGGAAGTTGGGGTGTCAGGCAATGAGGGTGTGGCTGCAGTACCAATTAGATCTGTGAAAATCAATGTCAAACATTTTAAACATGAAATTTAACTTACATGGCTATAGAGAAGACAGGAGAGGATGGGAACAGAAAGAGACTTGTGTTTACCACTGATTCAAAAATCATGATCAGTAGACTGACCCTTTCTCTGGTCAGCATGATACCTCATGAAGGGGTGGGGAACAGCTTGGCACTAAGCAGAGGGAGGGTTGAAGGCTTTATCATATTATTTACATTACTATGATTACCATTTTATATTACCTCATTTTTTATTTACATCACACCCCAGTAACTGTATAGTGTATTGTAAGACCTTCATCTCGATTTATCACTTCAATGTGGAGATCCTTTCTTTTCTGCCATTGTGTTTCTGTTATATACGTAATATATGTCATATAATATATAATGTTGTTTTTCCACAATTTAGTAAACCATTTAAAAGGTTGTGAAATTCTTTAAAAATTATCTGTACATGAGTGAAACATTGTGTTTAAAGGAAATTTTTATACATATACTGATGACTAAAAATAATCAGAATGAGGCTGTAATAGGAACAAATAAATATTTATTTAAGTAAAGCATATAGTCATTATACAAATAAGTTTATTCATAAACAGTTCTATTTATATATTATCTATAATAATGACTTATGGGAATGGGGGAGTGGGATAGGAACAGAGGGACTGATTAAAAAGGGATAGATTAATAAGGGAAGAATGATCTTAAGTACAAGGGTTAAGCCCTTCTTCAGGTCCTGGGGTTCACTGTACAAACCTGTAGGAAAGAAAAGAGATTTTTTAAATATTAAGTTGATCAAAAATAGAAATAAAATGATTTCATACTTACATGTGGAGCCTGAACAATGTAGGAAAAAGAAGTGAGAGAAAAGAAGATGAAATGAAACAGAGGAAGAAAAGATGAAGTGGGTAAGGGGAAAGACATTGCTCAGAGCTCCTCCAAAATGTCCATCATCAGCTGGACGTGCAGCTTGAGGAGTCGCTGAACTGTGGTGGCTAAGGCTGCTGGGTCACTGTAGAGCTCCAGAGGCTGAGTGAAGAGTACTTCAGCAAGCTCTGTAAGGTAATCCTATTGACAAATTCCACACACATCCAACATAGTGTCACTGAGTTTAAGATACAATCCTGAGAATTTGTGGATCGTGGCATCAGAAGATATTCAACACTTACAATAAGCACTGTGAAGTACAGCTCTGCTGCAGGCTCCCACACGTCCACGTCCCACATGCTGAAGAGCGCAAGCAGGCGCTCCAAGAAACCTCCCTTAAACTTTTGGAAAGAAAGACAAGCTTCATTAATGCCATGTCTTATCAGGTTTAAAAAATATGGAAAAAGAAAACCAGATCAAATAGACCATGTTCTGAAACTCAAACATTACTTAGAAATCTCCTGATAAGACACTTACTGGCTGAGGTTTTGAGCCATTTATAAAGTAGCTGAAGAAAATCAGCTCAAAAAAACATCCAGGAAGTTGTAGTGGTGGTCCTGCACAGAGTAGAAAAGATACAAAAATAAATTAGCTTTACATATTGGAGTCCTGTTTTCTATATTAGCAAAATCTGTTATCTTTAAACATCTGTCATTTCACACAGGCGTTTATTAGCTTACACAGGAGCTGAGCTCTGCTTTAATCGATTCCTGATTGGAAGGCGTCCTCAGGAATCGAATCAGGGCCTCGTAGGCCAACTGCACACCAACTGCATCCTGTTAAAGCAAACGAAAAAATCTCTGTAACTCACTTTGGCTATGGCTGAGAAACTGAAATTATTTCCATCACAAAAATGATACAGTCTTTCATCATTCTGAAGTCACCTGGTTGTTAGCTGCTGCCAGTCGCATGACCATCTTCTTTCCAGCCATGAACAAGAAGTTCTGCTTGTGGATGCTGGCAAGCAGAGTCTGAATATAAGACAGCACACAATATAAAAGTTAAAGCAGAGTGGACTTTACCTGCGCAGTAACAGCAGCTGAATAAAGGTTTTACTCACAGCAAACGCCTCACGAAGCACGGGCACCTTCAGGCCGATTTCAGTCACCCCTCTGTCTGAAAGATGGCAGCTAAGAAACAAGAGATGTAAATGTTTAGTGTATATTAAACATACAATACACTGTTACATCATTAAAGAGTGAAGAGGATCGTACCAAATAAAGGGCACCTCCAACTCCTCTGGGTTAAGGCGCTCCTCACTCTCCTGCAAGCCAAATCATTAAATCATTAAAACTCACACAGTAAATTTTACAGTATCCGAATCAGGGGAATAGCAGCATATGTAGATACACATCAGGTCTGAAAGTCTGAATTACCTCACAGTCGTTGTGATCATAGTCCCAAGTGGAGGTGAACATCTGTCCATCTTCAGCCACATACAGCAAAGTGCAGGTTACCGTTGTAATGGTTTGCTGTTGAATAAAAAAAATATCCACACTGAAGACAAATAAAAGCACAACTGACAAAATTCTAAAAGTTACTAACTACAAGATACACTTCATGACAGTGCAATAAATTTACCACAAAATAATGTGGCACGACGAATGATGTCTCCATTCGGTTACAGGAGATGAACTCTGTAACCCTCCCAGATTCAGCCTTAAGAGAACAAATTAAAGTGAACACAATTAGTCACTGCAATTAACAAAAGTTTTGTGATGCCACAACGAATAATCCCTTACCTGTATGCCAGTGAAACAGTTCTCTATGGAGGACTCATAAGGGAATCCCTGCAAATGACAAAAAGCTGAAACTCAAGATCTATTTCACAAACGTGAGCGTCTAATAATCATCAAGGTCAATTCTCTTCCTCAGAGTAATTAAGTCTGTGATTACCATGTGATTCAAGCTGCTCGTCTTGGTGGATTTAAACCAACAAAGACGGCTCTGTGGGCCCCTTATCATCCCCAGGAAGTATGTTTTCATTTCCACTGACTGAAAATAGAGAAACAAAACTAAACATTAGAACTTGTAAAGACGGGTGTTTGTGTGTTTGTATCTCAGCTGCTGCACTGTAGAATACCTTGAACTGGGAGATGGAGGCCTGTGCAGAGAGGAACTGAATATTACACCAAGCGCTGATCAGCTCACCAGCATCGAGCGGCTGTGAAAAGTAGAGCAGGAAGATCATGAGTGCTTCTGATCACAGCAGTTTCATACTAATATTCTGTCACTTAGAAATAAACAGAAAAACAGGTGAAGGGTCTTGAGGTTGTTCTGTGGGCAGCAGCTGGATGTTCGGCTCAACAAACTTAAAACACACAAACACAATTAGTCACTGCAGTTCATAACATTTTGTGATGCCACAATGAATAATCCCTTACCTGAATGCCAGTGAAACTCTCCTTATCACTGGTATAATAAGGGAATCCCTGTAAAAGACAATTAGATGAAACTCAAGATCTACAACCACATTTCACAAAAGTGCTCTTCTAAAAATCATGTCAGTTCAAAAATGTCCATTCTCTTCATCAGAGTAATAAAGACTGTGATTACCTCGCGAGTCAAGCAGTGTGTCTCTGCGCTTTCAAACCAGCAGAGCCGACTCTCTGGACCCCTCATCATTCCAATGATGTCTCTGCTTATGTCCACTGGCCAGAAATAGAGAAACAAAACTTAACATTAGATCTTGTAAAGAAGGATGTTTGTGTGTTTGTATCTCAGTTACAGCAGTGTAGAATACCTGGGAGAGGGAGGAGACTACAGACACACACTGAACATCACGGCAGGCACTGTCCGGCTCATCAGCATCGAGCGGCTGTGAAATGTAGAGCATGAAGATCATAAGTGCTTCTTATCATATCAGATTTATACTAACATTCTTTACAGTAAAAACAACCTTGTAAAATCCATTGATTGGCTTTAGGAAATAAATGAAGGATTTTCTTACCAGAATGACAGCTGAAGGTTCTTCGTGTGGTTCGGTGGGCAGCAGCTGCAGGATTGGCTCAATGACCTTAACACACACACACACACACAAACACACACACACAAACACGAACACACACACACACACACAAACACACTCACACACACACACAAACACACTCACACACACACACACACACTTAGAAAAAAGTGGCCTGTAGGTTTTAAATGAAGTTAAAATATTACTATTTAACTGACACATACCTGGAGGACAGAGGGAGTATCTGCTGATTCCTCCAGCACATCCACAGGCTCTGCAATAGATTATTTTTCTGTGACTCAGAATTATGACTCTTCAATTACACAATATCAAACTTTCCTATTAATGCATAAAAGTTAATAAAGCAGTGAGTTTGATAATTAGTTAACTTGTGAAGAAACAGAAAAATTGTAGCAGTCAGATTGTGTAAATTCACTGTACATGTGACCTGATTAAACTCTCTAAAACCTCCTGCCCCTGTCCACCACCCAAATCTATAAAAAATATTATACTGTATAATTATTAAAACCTTTATACTCACTATGATATTGTGGAAATGAAACCATTAGTGAAGTTCTCTAGGTAGATACCATACACTGCTCAGCCATAACATTATGACCACCTGCCTAATATGCTGTTGGTCCCCTTTTTGCTGCCAAAACAGCCCTGACTGTCGAGGCATGGACTCCACTAGATCCCTGAAGGTGTGCTGTGGTATCTGGCACCAAGATGTTAGCAGCAGATCCTTTAAGTCCTGTAAGTTGCGAGGTGGGGCCTCCATGGATTGGACTTGTTTGTCCAGCACATCCCACAGATGCTCGATTTGACTGAGATCTGGGGAATTTGGAAGCCAAGTCAACACCTCATTCTCATTGTTGTGGTCATCAAACTATTCCTGATCCATTTTTGCTTTGGGGCACGGTGCATCATCCTGCTAAAAGAGGCCACAGACATCAGGAAATACAGTGATTTACTGTGTATTCGGACACCTTTCTATCAGAACCAGCATTAAATTCTTCAGCAATTTGGGCAACAGCAGCTCGTCTTGTGGATCGGACCACATGGGCCAGCCTTCACTCTCCACGTCCATCAGTGAGCCTTGACCGCCCATGACCCTGTCACCGGTTCACCACCGTTCCTGCTTTGGACCACGTTTCATAGATACTGACCACTGCAGACCGGGAACATCCCACAAGAGCTGCAGTTTTGGAGATGCTCTGATCCAGTCGTGCAGCCATCACCATTTGTCAAACTCGCGCAAATTCTTTCACTTTCCCATTTTTCCTGCTTTTAACACATCAACTATGAGGACAAAATGTTCACCTGCTGTCTAATATATCCCACACACTAACAGGTGCCATGATGAGGAGATCATCAGTCTTATTCACTTCACCTGTCGGTGGTCATAATGTTATGGCTGATCGGTGTACATCTGTAACCATGCCCTTTAGCGCGAGAGCTGATTAATCAGTAGTCTAAGTATGATTTAGTATAAAACCAGTAGTCAGGGTTGTTAAAAGTCACTTTTTAATGGGGATGAGTATTATATTATGGAAATGAATGAAATTCTCGTTGGTCAAGCTCATCAACTCGTTCAGGATTTTAGTGTGTAATGTAAAATAACAGCCAAATTCACTAACATTAGGCTAAACATTATATTTACCGATAAAATGTGTACAACTTACAACAAATAGACATATAGATATAATTAATCCAACTATTACAGTGTAATTTAAATCGGTAAAAATCGGCTAAAGTTCGCTAGCGCGCTAGCTAGCGGATCACAAGGCTAATCATGATTTAGTGTAAAACCAGTAGTCAGGGTTGTTAAAAGTGACCTACTAACAGGGTCAATATTTCATTGTGGAAATAAAATAAATTCTTGACCAAGCTTAAGGATTTTATTGTGTCATTTAAACCAGTAGCCGAGTTCGCTAGCACGATAACTAGCATGATGCTAACTGTGTAAATGAAATGATTAGCGAAGTTGTCTAGGTAGATAACATACATCTGTAACTAAGTCCTTTAGACCTGACTAAATCACTAGTCTAGTCATGATTTAGTGTAAAACCAGTACTCAGGGGTGTGAAAAGTCACCTTTTAAATGGGTAAATATTATATTATGGAAATAAACTAAATTCTCGTTACCCGAGCTCATCAACTCGGTTCAGGATTTTAGTGTGTAATTTAAAGCAGCAGCATGTTCACTAACAGGTGAACTATTATTAGGAGAAATATCATATTCACATTAATATAACCAATAAAGTGTTAAATAATTACAACAAATATACAAGTTCTCTCGGTAGATATGATTAGTCCAAATATTACACTGTCATTGAAATCGCTAAAAATCGGCTAAAGTCCGTTAGCGCGCTAGCTGCTGAATCACAAAGCTAAGCACGATTTATTTTATTAAAACCAGGAGAAGGGGTTGTTAAGAATGGACTTCTAATGGGGTAAATATTTCATTGTGGAAATAAAATAAATTCTTAAACCGAGCTTAATGATTTTATTGTGTAGTTTAAACCAGTAGCCAGGTTCGCTAGCACGGTAACTAGCATTAGGCTAATTCACGGCAAGATGAGGTGTCTTGTGTGCTACATAACATTAGACTGTAACAGTCACTTTAACATGATTTATTGTAGAAACAGTGTGGCATTAAAGGATAAAGATCATCCTACCTTGAGGGCACTGAGTGTGTTCAGCAGGAGCAAATTATAAAATGTAAAATATATAATTTGTAAATGCATTTTTTACGGACTTCACTTCCTGGTTTCCGTACAGTTCGGTTTTTCTCGGAGGTTTTCGGTAGATGCCGTAAACAGGAGTTTTTTTTTTTTTAAGGTCGTATCGTCTTTAAACTGGTCCTACAGCTTGAATTCTAACTGTACAGCTACATGCTGCCTTAAACTTCAGCTATGCTTCACTCCCTGGGCTTCCCGGACATTTCAGCTTATTATTATGATTATTATTATTATTATTTATTCATTATTGACTCTTGTTACTAGTTAGTGCTGGTTTATACTGGTTTATACTAGTTTGTGCTGGTTTATACTAGTTAGTGCTGGTTTATATTGGTTTATACTAGTTAGTGCTGTTTTATACTAGTTAGTGTTGGTTTATACTGGTTCTGAAGGTCGCAAGATTTGGATTATCTTTTGGCATTTTTGCTACACCCCTGTTTCGGATTTCTCTGTACTCCACTACTGGATTTGACTCCTACACCGACTCTACAGCGCAGCGATGATGAACTTCGGGGGAGGAGCCGAGCCTCAGCACCCGGATGTGGATCCCGAGCCCGGATGGAGCGGACTGTACGACCCCTGGAACGGTGAGTTACTGAGTTTCCTCTTTTTCACTTAAGTATAAAGTCTTTTAAACACCGCGTTATTACAAAAAACCGCAATCAGGAATATCGTTTTATATGATTAGATGGTTTTGAGAAATTCTGTTCGGCTAATCGCTTTACGTACACGATCAGTATGCTAAAGCTAGCGGACAAAATGGCAGACTCCAGTGAAACGAGCAGGGAAGAAGAAAACAGTGTTGATGTTTTCAGATATGTTAACATCAGCTTTTCATAAAAGTCCCAATGTTTACTTAACGTTTGTTAAAGTTTACTAAGTCAAGCCGAGGAGTATTAGCAAAGATTAGCTAGACGGCTAGTTAGCATGTAGCTAAGTAATTGTTTTCAGTGTTTATAGTTTTTTTTTTGATGGAGTGAATAGAATAAGTTAAAATACTTACAATAACATGAAGTAACTTATTATTTTAAGGATTTTTCATTGTCCGTGTTTGTCGAGTTGTTAAAGCGGAGAGAGAAAGGGGCTGTGAGGAAAGGCAGCTAGCTGAACAAAACCAATCGGTACAAATAAATGGAGCTAGTGTGGCAATGTAGAGTGCAGCTTAGGCAAAAATATCAAGCTGTTTGTTTCAATTCTGTTCAGCAAGGTTTTGTTTCTAGCTGTCGTGAATAAAATAGTTAGGAGTAGTGTAATTTACGATAAAGGGCGAATTTTTGAGAGGAGACACAATTGGACTCAAAGGGGATGTGAACCACTGGAGTAAGAAAGTGCTAAAGTAATAGACTGTAATAGAAATGTATTTTAATCTGCATTTTTTGGGGGAAGATATTTTTAAGCATTGAAATAAGTGCACAGTGTGACTAACAGTGAAGCCGTGATACTGGAAGAGCCCTGTATAACACCTATAAATGCAGCTAAAATGTAAATACTGAGTTTTTAATGCACTGTTATAGGAAGATTACAGTAATATAACTTGTGTAAATACTTCTTGTTTTGATAGTGAGGCTTTCCTGCTGTATAAAACATACACAGTGCTATTAAAATAAAACCCCATCCCCTTTGAGGAGGCCACCACCTTCAGGGAGTCCACAGCCTTCAACAGTTCCTTTGCCCCAGCCTTATTTCAATATCGACATCCACAACATTGTGGCTGGTATGTACTATGCTCCTGCCACAATGATAACTCCTGTCCCACGCCAGGGCATAAGGAGGAGGCGGGACGAAGAGGATGGCAATCAAGAAGCCCCTCTGAGTAGACGGCAGCGTGTGGATCCTGATGGGGAGATGGAGTTCATCAGGACGCCTGGACTTGAGGATTTAGAGAGTTTAATCAGTCACATGTACAGTGAATTTACACAAGCTACTAATGCTACAATTAGTCTGTTTCTTCACAAATTAACTAGCTAACTAACTCACAGTTTTATTAACTTTTAAGCATTAGAAAGAAAGGAGAGAAAAATTTACAAGGTCTCTCTCTCTCTCTCTCTCTCTCTCTCTCTCTCTACTACCTTATAAATTTGGCCATTTTAATGTTTTACATTTAACAGAAAATATTAGTTGTAATTAAACTTACATGAAACTAATTTATTGCAGAAGCTGTGGATTTGCTGGGAGAATCGTCAGATACTCCCTCAGTCCTCCAGGTATGTGTCAGTAAAATATTTTAACTACATTTGAAACGTGTAGGCTGCTTTTGTCTAAGTGTGTGTGTGTGTGTGTGTGTGTCTGTGTGTGTGTGTGTGTGTGTCTGTGTATGTCTGTGTGTCTTAAGGTTGTTGAGCCAATCCTGCCGCAGCTACCCACAGAAACTCACTCCACATCTTCAGCTGTTGTTCTGGTAACCAAACCTGTCATTTATTTACTAAATCTGATCTCTGGATTTTCCAAGTGACAGAATGTTTGAAAGTGTTAGTGTGAAACTGCTATGATAAAAAACACTGATGATCCTCATCTTCTACTTTTCACAGCCCCTCAGTGCTGGTGAGCTGAACAGCACCTGCTGTAATGTTGAGTACAACACTGCAGACTCCTCCAACTCCCAGTCTGGGGTATTGTACAGTGCTGCAGCTGAGATACAAAAACACACACATCCTTCTTTACAAGTTCTAATGTTTAGTTTCTCTATTTCTAGGCAGTGGACGTTAAGGGATACTTCCTCGGGATGATAAGGGGTCCTGAGAGTGGATTTGCTGGTTTAAAACCACCAAGACGCGCTACTTTGACCAGCTGGTAATCACCATCTTTGTTACTCTGATGAAGAGAATTGATATTAATGATTATTAGATGAACACTTTTGAGAAGTAGATCTTGAGTTTCAGCTAATTGTCATTTGCAGGGATTCCCTTATCAGACCACCATCGAGGACCATTTCACTGCCATACAGGTGAGGGATTATCTGTTGTGGCGTCACAAAACTTTTGTTAGTTGCAGTGACTAATTGTGTTCACTTCAAATTGTTCTCTTAAGGCTGAATATGGGAAGGTTACAGAGCTCCTTTCCTGTAACCAGGTGGAAACCATCATGGAGCCACTTGAGGATTATGTGGTAAATTTATTGCAATGTCATGAAGTCTTTATTGTAGATAGTAACTCTTGGAATTTTGTACACATATGGGTCTGCAGTGTTCATTTTTATATATTTTTTAATTTAACAGCAAACCTTTAAAAAGGTGTCCTGCACGTTCCTGCATGTGGCTAAAGATGGTCAGGTGAACACCTCCACCTGGGAGCAGGAGCAGGTTGACACTCCCCACAGTGATTCAGAGGAACAGTACGACTCTGAGGTAATTCTGTGTTTCAGACCTGATGTGTATCTACAGATGCTGCTATTCCCCTGAATGGGAGGCTGTAACATTTACTGTGTGAGTTTTAATGATTTATTGCTAATGTGTCTTGTGATTGTGACGCATCTGGCGGCAGTTAACAACCAGGTGACTTCAGAATGATGATAGACTGTTTCCTTGTGCAAAATACTTTGTTACTGGGCTTGAAAATGATGTAGTTGTGTATTTTGGTGTGATTTATACACATTGATTTGTCCATCATGTCTCTTGGACGCTTTATTATGTCCATTTTATGATGAAACAGGAAAAGACTGAAAATCATCTGTCATTTTCTGATCATGTTAAATATCAACACAACTAGACTGAAATATACAGGTAAGATATGCAACTAATTGTAACATGAACAGAGCAAGATATAAACTGATATCTACTGGTTTCCTGTCAGGGTTGTGGACTGTTTTCTGGCCACTAGGTTTGTGTATTTAAGTCACATGCTTGATTCACAAGTAACGGATGAATAATTATTTCAAATAATGTCTCTATAATTAATTACTTGTTATAATACTACTTCAACTCAGATCAAATAAATAAATAATACAATGCAGATATTATATTTCTCTGATCCACCAGTGTGTCTCCACATCCTTATTTGACAAGAAAAAAGGCCATGATATATTTACACCACACTGTCTGGGAGCCAAATGCTGTTGTGTATGTATAGATAGATGAACAGCTCTTGTGTATATAAAGAATAAAGTGTAGGTTTTGACATGACCGATAAATGTGGACCGAGAGGCTGGGTGTGGCGACTCACCCCCACAAGGCAGTGGCACATGTTGGCATAAGTGACAGAAGTTGGGTTCAGAAATGGCTTTTTCGAAGATGAGGTCCACGACTCCTTTAAGTCTCTCCTCTGTGTCGATGGTCAGCTCCATGACCCGTTTCATGAGCTGCTGGAACATCTGTAACATCAGTTTATTCATGATACTGCGCACTTTCTGGACGAGCTCCTGGGTCTTGACCATTTCCTGGTCATCTTCGTCGCTGCGGGACTTTTTCCATCGCCGGCTTCCAGGCTCTCTCAGCCTTGTCCAGTTGCATGTCATCATTCAGAGACACGCTGGTGGTGATCTTGTTTGGCTTTTTAAGCTCACACTGCTTAGAGATGATAAAAACAATTGAAATATTTATTTAAAACTGAAAGGCTGTGACTTTAATTAATGCACCAAATAAAAGACTAATCAACCCTCAGATACTCCAGACTTTAATGTTGCAATTAATAAAGCTATCTGGTGTTTTAAAGTTCCCTTTGTGAGACTTACAGGTCCTCGACCTGCTCCAGGGCAATAAAAAGTGATATATTAGCCTGACGCTTCATACTGAGTAAAGCACTGTGCTCCTATAGAGCGTCATGTCACTAACTGTCATGTTTACCTTGTCCAGAACGACGCCGGGGATGTCCGGAAAACCCTCGGGTCTGTGCATGCTGGCACTGACGAAGCGTAAACGCAGCAGGAATTCCCGATTGTACTTCTTCCTCTCTTTTGGGTTACTAGGAGAGGCAGAGGGATGAGGCTCTGAAGGCTGGACCTCAACAGGAGCAGGCTCAGGAGTGTTGTTTGGCTCAGTCTCCATTGGGGGTGTGGTTTGTAGAGGGGCAGGAGTCTCCACAATGTCACCCCCTGTAAGCGCCAGGTGGTCGGACAAGAAATCACCAAAACTGATGTTGGCTTTCTTTGCCTCCTCTTTCTCTTCTTCCATCAGGGGAATGAAGAAACTGACCGGTTCCCTGGGCTTTTTCTGGGATCGAGTCTGATGGAAGAACACACACAGGATCAATGTAATGGTTCTAAAGTAATAGTACAAGCTACAGCACTAAAACTACTGGACTAAACTAGGCTTTAATATCTCCCAGTGTTAAGTCATTCAGTATTTAAACAGTTATTAAGCTAAACAGGTGAGACTGTAACACATGAGACTTGTTCCTAAAGTAATGTGTATATATTCTTGATAAAAGTCACTACAAATAAAGTCAAACCAGCACTGTACACTTTCATTAATGATGTGCTTTGAACAACGCAAGTCCAAGACAAGAAAAGTTCACTGTATTTCAGTAACTAACAACAGGATTAAAACTCTTTTCTACCTTCTGCACCTTAGCCTTGTTTTGTTTCTTTCTCCTGTGTGTGTTGACTTTCTCCGTCTTCTGCTGCACTTCCTCCTCTGGAGGGATGGAGAAGAGGAGCAGGCCTGGTCTCTTGTGGAGATCCTTTGGGGGTGTGGTTTGTAGAGGGGCAGGAGTCTCCACAATGTCACCCCCTGTAAGCGTCTGGTGGTCAGACAAGAAATCACCAAAACTGATGTTGGCTTTCTTTGCCTCCTCTTTCTCCTCTTCCATCAGGGGAATGAAGAATCTGACCGGTTCCCTGGGCTTTTTCTGGGATCGAGTCTGAAGGAAAACACACACAGGATCAATGTAATGTTCATCATAATGTATCAAAACAGAAATAAAGTAATATTACAGACAACACCACTAAAGCAGCTGGATTTGTTTCTTTTCTTCTGTGTAGTAGTATTTTTGTAGTACACTGAAATTGTCCAGCTCAGTATTCAGCTCTGAAGCAGGGGCAGTGTTCAGCTCCGCCTCCTTTGTGGGTGTGTTTTTTGGAGGTACAGGATCCCTCACAGTGATGCTGCATTCAGGCCTTTTAGGAGGTGTCGTCAGTAAAGATGACATTTTAACTCCATAGAGCTCGGCCATCATGTCTCGATTGCAGTCATTAATGTCCGTGATTATAATCTGTAAGGAATTAGGATAAATGCTTGATTCGTGAACACAGAACATGACCGTGATAAAACCAGCCAGATGTCTGCTATTCTAGCAAAACTTTATTTGATTCATTACCAGTTTGCACTCCCTTTTCTGCAGAAGATGACCTTCATACTCAGCTGGAAAAAAAAAACAGTCCCAACATGTAAGTAATAACACCTCAGGCCCTGTCCCGAATCAGAAAAAGTTCAGCCCTATACATAATAAATTTATATTTTACCAATGAAATATTTTTAATAATGATAATAAAAAATCCGTTACCACTCATGACACCAGCATTTCTGTCCTGAACTTCCACGGGACTGGCCATTTGACACGGCTGCATCTGCCGAAAAAAAGTGCAGAGTTCAATTAAATACACAAACCTAAACAAAGCACAGGAGACACCTATTAGACATAATGACAGAGACTGGACACCAACAAAAAGGCAGTGGGGGCCTCTAGTGACCAGAAAACAGTCCACAACCCTGACAGGAAACCAGTAGATATCAGTTTATATCTTGCTCTGTTCATGTTACAATTAGTTGCATATCTTACCTGTATATTTCAGTCTAGTTGTGTTGATATTTATCATGATCAGAAAATGACAGATGATTTTCAAAGTCTTTTCCTGTTTCATCATAAAATGGACATAATAAAGCGTCCAAAAGTCATGATGTACAAATCAATGTGTATAAATCACAACAAAATATGGATTTGAATTAAAACACTTAAGAGAAACATTATTTCAGACTTTTGGATAACAGCTTGATAGACTTTTATTTGATAATTATGTGCAGTATTGAGATTAAAATTTATACTTGATTTGGATTGGTCAGAAGGTGTTCAGCATGGACCTGATAGCAGTTCAGGTTTCAAATCAAATCTCTCTTTTTTAAGAATGTCCTCTTTCTGATTATCGTCTACTAAAAACAGTCTATAATATCTATATAGTCATAATTCGGGGGGTGGGAGTACACTACATTTTTATAACTTATTGAAAAAAATCTTAATCTTAAAAATGTAATATATAAATATTTACAGAAATGCATAAATCAACAACAATGCAAATTATATTAATATAATTATATTATTAATGTAAATTAGACTAATACACAGGAAATAAAAAAACAACATTAATAATCTAAAGATCCTATACATTTAACAAAAACTAAATGTAAAAACCAGCAGACATTTTCTACAATTCTACAATCATTAAAATGTTTACATTTATAGATTATGATAGAGATGAGACTAATGCTGAAATCTAGGGGTGAAATACTTACCACACATACTTACCACAGATACATACCTTACATCATGAATACGAGGTGATGAACATGAGGTGAAGACTGAGCTTTTTAAAGTTACATCTCGTTCACAAAAATACTAACTACCCAAGTGGGGACTAGGACAGGTGTCCTGATGAACTCCATCTCCCCATCAGGATCCACAGGATGCCGTCTACTCAGAGGGGCTTCTTGATTGCCATCCTCTTCGTCCTGCCTCCTCCTTATGCCCTGGCGTGGGACAGGAGTTATCATTGTGGCAGGAGCATAGTACATACCAGACACAATGCTGTGGATGTCGATATTGAAATAAGGCTGAGGCAAAGGAACCGTTGAAGGCTGTGGACTCCCTGAAAGTGGTGGCCTCCTCACAGGGGATGGGGTCCTGAGAGGGGATGGACTCCTCACAGGGGGTGGGACTAGGTGATTCCCCTCACTCTCAGGTTGGTGACTTGTACAGAGTGAGAGGCACCCTGAACCAAAACGGCTACCACAGCATTCTGCAGCGCCATGCAATACCCTCTGGTATGCATCTAGTTGGTCAGGGGTTCATCCTACAGCAAGATAATGACCCAAAACATAAGTCCAAGCTATGCCAGAACTACCTGAGGAAAAAAGAACAAGATGGTAAGCTTGAAAACATGGCGTGGCCAGCACAGTCTCCAGACTTAAACCCCATGGAGCTGGTTTGGGATGAACTGGACAGAAGAGTGAAAGCAAAGCTAGTGCCACACATTTATGGAAACTTCTGCAACAGATTTGGGAAGAACTTTCTGAAGAATATTTCATTTCTATTGTAGAAAGAATGCCACGAGTGTGTTCAGCTGTTATATCTGCCAAAGGTGGCTACTTCAATGAGTCAAAAGTTTAGAATACCTTTTGGTCTAGAAATTGATTCCATGATTTCTTTTTTAACTCCAATTGCTTATTTGTACTATGCTTTCATTTCAGAGTGCAATGAGACATTAAACTGAATAATTTTCAATAAAAAAATGGAAAAATTGGAGTGTTCTATAACTTTTGACCAGTAGTGTATATATATGCATAAACTTTTAAGCCATAACATTATGACCACCTGCCTAATATTGTTAGTCCTCCTTTTGCTGCCAAAATAGCCCTGCAGCCCTGACCCATAGAGGTGTGGTCTTCACTAGATCTCTGAATGAAATTTATTTATTTATTTTTATATACACTATATTGCCAAAAGTATTTGCTCACCCATCCAAATAATCAGAATCAGGTGTTCCAATCACTTCCATGGCCACAGGTGTATAAAATCAAGCACCTAGGCATGCAGACTGTTTTTACAAACATTTGTGAAAGAATGGGTCGCTCTCAGGAGCTCAGTGAATTCCAGCGTGGAACTGTGATAGGATGCCACCTGTGCAACAAATCCAGTCGTGAAATTTCCTCGCTCCTAAATATTCCACAGTCAACTGTCAGCTGTATTATAAGAACGTGGAAGTGTTTGGGAACGACAGCAACTCAGCCACGAAGTGGTAGGCCACGTAAACTGACGGAGCGGGGTCAGCGGATGCTGAGGCGCATAGTGCGAAGAGGTCGCCAACTTTCTGCAGAGTCAATCACTACAGACCTCCAAACTTCATGTGGCCTTCAGATTAGCTCAAGAACAGTGCGCAGAGAGCTTCATGGAATGGGTTTCCATGGCCGAGCAGCTGCATCCAAGCTATACATCACCAAGTGCAATGCAAAGCGTCGGATGCAGTGGTGTAAAGCACGCCGCCACTGGACTCTAGAGCAGTGGAGACGCGTTCTCTGGAGTGACGAATCGCGCTTCTCCATCTGGCAATCTGATGGACGAGTCTGGGTTTGGCGGTTGCCAGGAGAACGGTACTTGTCTGACTGCATTGTGCCAAGTGTAAAGTTTGGTGGAGGGGGGATTATGGTGTGGGGTTGTTTTTCAGGAGCTGGGCTTGGCCCCTTAGTTCCAGTGAAAGGAACTCTGAATGCTTCAGCATACCAAGACATTTTGGACAATTCCATGCTCCCAACTTTATGGGAACAGTTTGGAGCTGGCCCCTTCCTCTTCCAACATGACTGTGCACCAGTGCACAAAGCAAGGTCCATAAAGACATGGACGACAGAGTCTGGTGTGGATGAACTTGACTGGCCTGCACAGAGTCCTGACCTCAACCCAATAGAACACCTTTGGGATGAATTAGAGCGGAGACTGAGAGCCAGGCCTTCTCGTCCAACATCAGTGTGTGACCTCACAAATGCGCTTCTGGAAGAATGGTCAAAAATTCCCATAAACACACTCCTAAACCTTGTGGACAGCCTTCCCAGAAGAGTTGAAGCTGTTATAGCTGCAAAGGGTGGACCGACGTCATATTGAACCCTATGGATTAGGAATGGGATGTCACTTAATTTCTTATGCGAGTCAAGGCAGGTGAGCGAATACTTTTGGCAATATAGTGTATGTATATATTCATTCAGAGATCTAGTGAAGACCACACCTCTATGGGTCAGGGCTGCAGGGCTCTTTTGGCAGCAAAAGGAGGACTAACAATATTAGACAGGTGGTCATAATGTAATGGCTTAAAAGTTTATGCATGTGTATACACCACTGTTCAAAAGTTTTAGAACACCCCAATTTTTCCAGTTTTTTATTGAAAATTATTCAGTTTAATGTCTCATTGCACTCTGAAATGAAAGCATAGTACAAATAAGCAATTGGAGTTAAAAAAGAAATCATGGAATCAATTTCTAGACCAAAATGTATTCTAAACTTTTGACTCATCGAAGTAGCCACCTTTGGCAGATATAACAGCTGAACACACTCGTGGCATTCTTTCTACAATAGAAATGAAATATTCTTCAGAAAGTTCTTCCCAAATCTGTTGCAGAAGTTTCCATAAATGTGTGGCACTTGGTTGCTTTGCTTTCACTCTTCTGTCCAGTTCATCCCAAACCAGCTCCATGGGGTTTAAGTCTGGAGACTGTGCTGGCCACTCCATGTTTTCAAGCTTACCATCTTGTTCTTTTTTCCTGAGGTAGTTCTGGCATAGCTTGGACTTATGTTTTGGGTCATTATCTTGCTGTAGGATGAACCCCTGACCAACTAGGTGCATACCAGAGGGTATTGCATGGCGCTGCAGAATGCTGTGGTAGCCGTTTTGGTTCAGGGTGCCTCTCACTCTGTACAAGTCACCGACCCTGGATCCAGCAAAACAGCCCCAGACCATCACACTTCCTCCTCCATGTTTGACAGTTGATGCCACACACTGTGGAACCGTCCTTTCGCCTACTCGACGGCGTACAAAGATCCTGCGTGATGAACTGAAGATTTCAGTTTTTGATTCATCAGTCCATAATACCTTCTTCCAGTCTTCAGTAGTCCAATGGCGGTGTTTCATGGCCCAGGCAAGCCTCTTTGTCTTATTCTGACGTCTTAGTAATGGCTTTCTTGCTGCAACTTGTCCTGTCAAACCTGCAGCTCAAAGTCTTCTCTTCACAGTTGAAACTGAGACTTGCTTACTACGACCACTATCAAGCTGTGCTTGAAGCTGTTGTCCTGTGAGCTGCCTATCACGCAAGCTGTTCACTCTCAGAAATTTGTCCTCTGATTCAGTTGTGGCTTTGGGTCTGCCAGACCTCTTCCTGTCAGAGTTTGCCCCAGTTTCTGAGTGCCTTTTGATGGTGAAGGAAACTGTACTCACTGACACCTTGACTTTCTTTGCAATTTCTCTGTAGGAAAGACCTACATTTTTAAGTGTTATGATGGTCTGTCTCTCTTCCGTTGTTAATTGCCTTTTTCTCGCCATTTTTGTAGCAACACACTACTTTCTGCAGTACAATACTGTTCAACTGATGCTCACGAGGGTATGGTACCACAGTGTGTTCCAACACTGCTTTTATGCAGACAGAGGGGGTTGTAAGTAATCCAGAAAAGTTGGAACACCTGTAGGAATTAGTAGCACCAGCTTTCAAGGCTTGATCAACCTCCATTGCTGCAGAACAGCTTTAAATTGTTAACCCATTTTGTGTTCCCTGAAAAAGGCCTTTTTGTATAATTCTGAAATGTACATTATTTTTCAGTTTTGGGTAACCTTACCTTTTTTTTAACCTCTGGCAGTTCACCACTTACCTTTGTACCATTTCAAGCTATTCATTGGACTTGAACGACTTGAATTGCAATAAATAACTGGAAAAATTGGGGTGTTCTAAAACTTTTGACCGGTAGTGTATGTGTGTGTGTATATACACACTTTACTGTGCAAACAGTGTGTATGTGTAAAAATAAGAATTAATAAGAAAGAAAAGCTCAGATATTTAGAGACAGACCTTTTTTATTTATATATCTATTATATAAGTCAGTATGAGTGAGAGTGAGGGGAATCACCTAGTCCCACCCCCTGTGAGGAGTCCATCCCCTCTGTACACCATCATGGCACCTGTTAGGGGGTGGGATTAGACAGCAAGTAAACAATTTTGTCCTCAAAGCTGATGTGTTAGATGCAGAAAAAATGGGCGAGCGTATGGAGAAGGGCCAAATTGTGATGGCTATACGACTGGATCAGAGCATCTCCAAAACTGCAGCTCTTGTGGCGTGTTCCCAGTCTGCAGTAGTCAGTATCTATCAAAAGTGGTCCAATGAAGGAACATAGGGTTATGGCGGCGACTGAGGGCAGGACTAGTGAGAAAACTTGAACACAATCAAAGGGGGCTGAACACAAATGCAGATAACCAGATCACAGTTCTGGAGAAATGTTTACTTATCTTTAATTAGATAATAATGCAGGTCAAAAAAGAGCACTTGTTAATCAATCAAAACAAAGAACTATACCAGATGCACAAAGTCTTTTAAGGACAAGGCCATAAAACAGAGCACATGGCTGACCTAGACTTAATCAAGGTACAGGAAACACTAAGCAAAGTATTTGTGGAGGAAAAGGGTGACTTAAATACACAAACCTAAACAAAGCACAGGAGACACCTATTAGACATAATGACAGAGACTGGACACCAACAAAAAGGCAGTGGGGGCCTCTAGTGACCAGAAAACAGTCCACAACCCTGACAGGAAACCAGTAGATATCAGTTTATATCTTGCTCTGTTCATGTTACAATTAGTTGCATATCTTACCTGTATATTTCAGTCTAGTTGTGTTGATATTTAACATGATCAGAAAATGACAGATGATTTTCAAAGTCTTTTCCTGTTTCATCATAAAATGGACATAATAAAGCGTCCAAAAGTCAGAATGGACAAACCCATGTGTATAAATCACACCAAAATATGGATTTGAATTAAAACACTTAAGCGAAACATTAATTCAGACTTTTGGATAACAGCTGGATAGACTTTTATTTGATAATTATGTGCAGTATTGAGATTAAAATTTATACTTGATTTGGATTGGTCAGAAGGTGTTCAGCATGGACCTGATAGCAGTTCAGGTTTCAAATCAAATCTCTCTTTTTTAAAGAATGTCCTCTTTCTGATTATATATATACAGTTATACAAACCAAAAAATAGTGTATGTCAAATATGTACAGAAGAAACTGAATTTGAGTTTAGAGAATAACTAACAAACTAACTAACTAACTAACTAACTAACTAACTAACTAACTAACTAACTAACTAAATATAATCACAATCATTTACATCAGCAAACAAAACATTAATATAAATTATGTATACACAGGCCAGAGGGGCGCCAGAACGCATATCACAACATGTAGCAGCTCCTTTTACCAGCTGGCCCAGGTGCATGGGATGCCGTGATCGTATAGTGGTTAGTACTCTGCGTTGTGGCCGCAGCAACCCCGGTTCGAATCCGGGTCACGGCATTGGCTTTTCCACATCACCGTTGAACGCTAGGCATGGCTTTTGACCGCTGGCTGTTTGTCACTTGAAAAGCATAAACAGGTAGTACCCCGCTCCCCTTAAAACTCACATGGGCCAGTGGCGCAATGGATAACGCGTCTGACTACGGATCAGAAGATTCTAGGTTCGACTCCTGGCTGGCTCGGCTGCCTTTTAAGAGCCCAGAGGTGTGCCACAAACTCCAGCTGCCGAATTGCTGGCAGAGTAACACCTCCCACAATCCCTGAAATGCGGAGAGTCCTGTACTGGGAGGTACGCTGGTTTTCTGCACCAGGAACACCAGCTCACGCTCTGTCTAGCGGCTGATCTTCCGCTGGAGTGACAGCTCGAGTAGCTGGATATTCGGTCAGCGCTGGCCGATTTTGTGCTCTGCAATGCAAGGTTCCCATACAAAGCTCTGGATGATACCGCGCTGGAGCTCAAACTGCTTGGTGGTCGAGTAAAATGCCGATCTCAACTCTCCTGGGGAGCCCTCCCATATGGTCAAGCGGTCAGGATTCCTGGTTTTTACCCAGGTGGCCCGGGTTTGATTCCCAGTATGGGAACGTGACTTTATCGGATTATCCGCAGAGCTGGCAAGGAGTTCACCAAATCGCTGAGTTAATAACGGCCGGGAACGCTTCCTCAACGGAAACCAAAAACGATCACTGATTGCAGCCAGCAGCATGTTGGTGTTGTGTTCATTTCGATTCACAGCGCAAAACGTTACATAACTGATTTGTCATCACTTATTTATTTGTAGGCTCCCCCTAAGGCTCCCATGGGCCAGTGGTGCTACCTGAAGAACGATAGTCTGGGTCAGCCGGCCAATCACAGCTCACCCGGGAAATCTTTCTCGCCCAATCACATCGGCCCGTTACATCTTTCTTCCCCAATCCCTGCGCTGAAAAGATGGACAGACAATGATGGCCGCGCCCATAGCGAGCCAGTCGAGTCTCTCGCAATTTTATCGTTCTCCGCTAATCGCAACAATGGCCCGCCCACGGCAATCGATGGATCTTGCGCGCTAATGAAGTGTCATTCAAGTCAAATGTATTCGCATAATTACAGTGTCATCCATCAATCTAACCTAACACTAGCCTACAATCTCCACAGAAGGTTGATCTGAAAAAGAGACCTCAGTCTGGGAATTCCTCCACATCTAAGAGTACATCCCCTACCCTGACTCCATCGCCATCCCCAACTCCTAAGCCTCTAATTGGTGAAACCCTGTCTTCTGCTTCTTCCCAACCATGTTCTAAAAGTAGTGGTGGCTCCAGCAGTGGCAGCATCACTGATGAAGGTCAGTGCAAATAAAGATGATCAGACTTTATGGTGTGTAGGAATGTACTCTCATTCACACTATTGCAGTTTACCAGTCTCTAACATACAAAAGCCAACATGGTTGTGGACCATGAACGTAGACACGGTATTCAGAAATGAACACATCTATCTACAAAATACATAGACCACCCTGAGCAAATTGTGTCAAGACATAGAGCAGGGTAAAGGTATAAACCATATCTAAGGTGTTGAATGTTCCAAGGAGCACAGTGGGTTCTATCATTGTGGAAAAATGTTTGGAATCAACAGGATATCCAGCCAAACTCAGTAACCAGGTTAGAATGGCTTTGATCAGAGAGAAAACAAAAGCCCACTGACAACTTTAACAGCTTTAGAAGTCCTCTGCAGAAAAGGGAGAACTTGCTGGAAGTACAGCCATCTCAGAAGTTCTCCATCAGTAAGAGCTTTATGTTGGAATAGCTAAATGAAAACTGCTGCTGAATATAAGCACTGCTCAATATTTGGGCAATACCACTGTTATTGTGAAGCATGGTGTTGGCAGGAGTACTTCTCAGTGGCAGGAGGGGAAAGACGGGTTAGAATTAAGGGAAGGATGAATGCAGCCGAAATACAGAGAGGTTCTTAAAGAAAACTTGCTCCACAGTGGACACAGCCTCAGATTTTAAGACAAGGTTTAACCTTTCAGAACGACAACATGAATATATCCAAGACAACCCTGGAGTGGCTTTGGAACAACTTTCTAAATGTCCTTAAATGGCCCAACCAAATCCCAGACCACATAGGACTTCAGTGAAGCAACATGAAGATGGCAGTTACACCTGTAGCCTGTAGAGTCTTGTCAAAGTAGACTTAGAGCTGTACTCAGTAAATTGTGCATAAATCATAAGTGAGAAGTGGATTAAATTGTTTCCAAACCTACAGTGTCAATGATCTTTACTTTTATTCCTTTTTCACAGATGAGCTGTCAGGTATACTAAGAAAACTTTCCCTGGAGAAGTACCAGCCCATCTTTGAAGAACAGGAGGTATAGACATGGCCATCTCTAAAGTCTGCAACTTTTTCTTGTACTTACATGTTATTTAAATAATGGATTTAACACAATAGTTAATAGTTTGATTTTCTCTTCAACCAAATTCCTATTTCCAAACACTACAATTGCATGCTTGCATTTTTCCTCTCTGTAAATTACCTGTATTGTTTTATTTACAGGTAGACATGGAGGCCTTTTTGACTCTGACTGATGGAGATCTGCAGGAGCTGGGGATTAAAACAGATGGGCCCAGACAACAGATTCTGGCAGCCATTTCTGAAAGTAATGCTGGAAAGGTGTGTTTTTTAAAAACTGCTAGTCAGCGTTGTCTAATCTGGTCCCATGTTTATAGACGGTTTTGTTATAATATCATATGAATTTCAGGGAAGAGAAAGACAGATACTGCAGGAAACTATCCACAATTTCCAGTCATCTTTTGGGAGTAGCGCAGCATCCTGCAGGTTATTCACATTTTGAGTATTAAACACAAGATATAATAGATATAAGATATAAATTAAACATTATATAGATTGTAAATTTTCACATTTTTTGCAGAATCTTTGTGTACTTATTGCTATTTCACTGTATCTGGAAGCTCTAATATACTTTATATTTATTTTTTTATACTCCAGTTTGGGCAAGACATCAGCTGCATTCCCTTAACAAAAGGTAACACTTTTGGCCAGATGAGGGACTGGAGAATGGTGCCAACTCACTTCAAGACTGATCGTACCCAAAGCAAATGAGAAGTCACAAAGGACCTCACACGTTATTCTGCATAAGGGACCGCATCTTAGAATAACGCATACAAGCATTGACATAGGGTCGCATATTGGATGTGTCTATTTTGCCATCCAATTTGTGGTGTTTAATGTATTGCTAAGTTTGGGCATGATGACAAATAACTGTCTCAGATGATATGATGTACACCGATCAGCCATAACATTAAAACCACTTGCCTAATACTGTGTAAGGCCCTATCGATACAAAAACAGCTCAGACCTTTCAAAGCTTGGAGTCTACAAGAGCTCTGAAGTATGCTGTGGAATCTGGCACCAGCAGTATCTACAAGCACAGGTAATAAATAAAATAAGAAGGAATATAACAAAAAATACTAAAATACCCCAATTTAAGGGTACAAAAATATAACAAAAAATATACAAAAATATAACAAAAAATATTAGACATTTGTAGTCTAAAATTTAGCTTTGCTCCACAGACTTTCAGTGGGGTGTACTCATTTTTGCATCACCCTAATTTGAGTAAAACTGAAAATTTTGTTCTCTAAGTTATTTTATTAACCTTACTTTCATGTTATAAAAGTTCAGATGTTATGATTAGTCCCGACTGACCTTTCTGACCTGCTTTCCTTTCTCGAATCTGCTAGAAACATGGACGTTAGACATGGTTCAAGATGTTTTTCAATTTAATATTTCAATAAAAAATCCACTTTTGAAACTCTCAAAGTTTAGCAGAGAAAACACAAAACAATGACTAAGGAAATGTTTAAATGAAGTAGACTTTACTAGCAAAAAGTATTTCTTGCATAGAGAAAATTAAGTAATAAATACAAAGACTAGTCTTAATCTATATAATAATCTGATTACCTTCATTGTTTAAATTAGATCAGGCTGGATATTTTTATCAGTTTACAAACAAACAGTACCATCTACATTTACAAGATTTATCAGACTCTCTTATCCAGAGCAACTCACATTTCCACAGCTGAGCAGTTAAGGGGTAAAGGGCTTTGCACAAGGGTCCAGCAGCAGCAGCTTGGATTAAATTGTTTAAATTGCAGTTTTATTTAAATAGCACACAAAGGTAATATTTCTAATCATGTCATTTCATATTTATGGCAAAAAAAATAAAAACAGCAAGCCCACTCAAATCCAGTTTAAAACAAATGAGACAAGTCTTTTAAGAGCAAATGATGACATAAAATAAGCTGTGTGAGCTGTGTCTGTGCTTATGGTATCTGTCTGTCCATCTCAGTCTGTCCATAATCTGAGGTGTTACAAACAGCAGAACTGATTACTGGAAGAGTTTAAGAGTGAACAGATATGTAGAGATTGATATGATTTTTTTCCAGAGGATGAAAGCTGATTTATAAGGTCATTCAGGTTCATGTACCATTGCATCTTGTTTTAATGCTGTTTAACTCTTTATATCTGGCACTAATTACACCAACAAAACCATCCTGTGCCATTTCTGTTTTTTAAAGTGGTCAGTCTGGTATATCTCATGCCATAATCCAGAATGTTACCCTTTACAACCCACGGTGACAAAGGTGTCACAAGCCCTTTAAATGTCCTGGGAAGTTCCTTTTATAGCTTTATCCTTGATTTTAACTCATGAAGTCCTAAAGTGACACCTACTGAACATCCTGGTGGGTCATGTGATAGGTCATGTGATTTTGTGTTCCCACAACAACATTTCCCAGATGTCTGCATGCCAGGCAAATGTGATGGTACTAGCTCATTTTAAAAAGGTTCTTTCTTCTAGCTAAAAGGTAAGATTTGACCATTTAAGAATTCTAATGCTTACATAACATGTCCTTTATTACACTTAACCTGATGTGAACACATTTCTTGAACAATTTCATATAAAACAAATCAGTATATTATACAAATTCATATGTCACAACGGCCCTTTAACATTAAAATTGTCACAGAAAAACTGATGTGACATATATGACACATTAGTTGGCTTTTTTTTTTTTTTAACTTTTAAGATTGCTCATTTAATTTAGCTGATTCAGTGATATTTAGTTAATATTTTTACATTATTGTTACATTTATTATCAATTTATTATTATTTGTCATTATTATTTATTATAATAATTTGTTAACACATTCATAATAATAATTTGTTAACAGGCATTGTGAAGGAGTACAACACATTCATGGGGTGGGGGGGGGTTGACCTCCAAGTTGCATGCGTCACAAGGTACAAGTACCACATGAGGTCACGGAGGTGGTTCCTCTACCTATTCTGGCAAACCATAATGCTTGCCTATGTCAATGCATGGCTGATCTCCCGCCGTGACTGTAAACTACTTGGTGTCCACAAGCCACTGAAACAAAGGAGCTTCGAGGCTGAGGTTGCAACTAGCCTTATTGTCCTGCATTCACAAAGGGGCCGCCTATCACTCAACACCAACTCCACCACCACCTCCCAAGAAAGTTCATGTTGGAGTTCCAGATGATGTTCATGTGGACCAGGTTGCACACTGGCCTGTGAAGTGTGGTCGTTGCAAATTCTGCAAAATCAATGCAACCACCACCCTCTGTGAGAAATGTGATGTGCATCTTAGTTTGTCTTATAACTGTGTTATTTGGCATCTATTTAGTCTGTGTTATGTCCCCCATCATTTTCCTTGAAGGAGAAAGGGGTCTGGGTTCTTATGGGTTAAGGCACAGTGAACTCTATAATGTGTGCTTTAATTGCCTCTGTATTCCACAGTTTTACATTTCTACACAAACAAAAAGTTTAAGTCCACATTCTCAGATGCAAAATGTAAAATACTGCAAAATGTAAAATAATAGTTACCCACAAAAACAGGATCAAAATGTGGAGGTGAAAAGAAACTGCGCAAGATCTAAGCATGCTATCATATCTGTAAAACATGAGCCTGATGATGGAACTGCTGATTGCAGAAGCAAAATGAATTCTGAGGAGTATAGAAACATCAACTAAAGTTCAGGAAAAATGCCTCCAAACTAAAAACTTCAAAACTAAAAACTGGGAAATTCTTGTGAGAAAAAGTCAGTCACTCGATCTGAAACCTTAAGAAAAAAAGGGGGACTAGCAATAAATGCATGATATGGAGAAAATTGTGGACATGGCTGTAAATCATGAGCATCCCCTTCTAAATAATAAAACTGCTTGAAGCCCAAACTGGAGAAAGAAACAGAGTTCAATTTTATTTATTTATTTTTTATTTACTGTACTTTAATGTACTTTTGTTAAGAAACTAGAAAGTACTAAAAACACACAAATTAAATCACTCTAGTGTTTCACTAACAGTGTTTTGGAATGACTGAAAGACAATAAGCATTCCTTTCCATTTTAAACATCTAACCAACCTTCATTTTCATGAACAGGATTTTTATTTATTTATTTATTTATTTTGGAAAACACCTTAAAGACTACTGATATTATAAACTATTTCTTCTTAAAGAGTAACCTTGAGAGTTCAGAGTAACTGCATTATAAATGATGTGCTACAGTGGTGTGATTTGGTGTAAACTGTAAATCCACATTTTTAGTCCTCTACAATTTAGATTTTCAGATTTTTATCTCAAGATTTCAGACTTTTTATACACAACTGTGCTCTGGATGCTTAAATGTAAATGTGCAATTCCCCAAATGTTACAGATTTTTCTACATTTTGGAAACAAACCTTCCAAGACTATAAATATCTGAATTTTGTTGGATGTTATTTGTCATTTTTCACATTTTAGTAAACCAAAGTTTCTGAAGTTCTTTAAAAAGGATTTGTATATGAGTGAAAAGTTCATTTAGTGTTGTGTTGCTTTTTAAAGGAAAATTATATAGACATACTGATGACTAAAAATAATCAGAATGAGACGGTAATAGGAGCAAATGAAAACATTTATTAAAGTAAACTATATAAACACTATACAACTATAAGTTTATTTACAACAATATTATTTGCAGCTACTATTTATACTAATTACTATTAGCAGTTATCTATATAGACAAGGATAGAGGGATAGATTGATAAGGGACGCTCTATGAGGGATGAGGGATATTAAAACTACTCCTTGGGTGCTGGGTTCAGACCTGTAGTGAAGAAAAGAGTATACTTTAATATTAAGTTCATCAAAAATAAGAATAAAATTAATTTGTACTTACATGTGGAGAGCTTGAGCAATGTATAGAAAAGAAGTGAGGGAAAGGAAATGGAACAGAAGGAAGAAAAGAGGAATTTGGTAGAAGGAAGGACATTGCTCAGAGCTTCCACAAAATGTCCATCATCTTCTGGACACGCTGTCTGAGGAAAGGTCTCAGTTTGCTGGCTAAGGCTGCTGGGTCTTGGTAGAACTCCGGGGGCTGAGTAAACAGCACTTCAGCGAGATCTGTAAGCTGATCCTATAGACAAATTACATCATCACTGTCACAATCCAACATAGTGTCACTGAGTTTAGGATACAATACTGAGAATTTGTGTATCACAGCATCAGAAGATATTAGACACTTACAATAAGCACTTTAAAGTAGGTCCTTGCTGCAGGCTTCCACACGTCTACCTCCCACATGCTGATGAGCGCAAACAGGCGCTCCAAGAATCCTCCCTTAAGCTTTAGGAAAGAAAGACGACAAGCTCCATTAATATCATGTCATATCAGGGTTAACAACATGGAAAAATAAAATGAGATGAAATAAACCATGTTCTGAAACTACATTCAAGCATGGCTTTTAAATCTCCTGATAAGACTCTTACTGTCTCAGGTATTGAGCTGTTTGTAAAATAGCCGAATAGAAGCAGCTCGAAAAAGATGTCCACGAAGTTGTAGTGGTAGACCTGCACAGAAGAGAAAAGTTACAAGAAGAAATTAGCTTTACATAATGGAGTCCTGTTTTCTATCACATCAAAATCTTTTAGATTTAAACATTTGTCATGTTACACAAGCATTTATAAGCTTACATAGGACCCGGAGAGCTCTGCTGCAATCCAGTCCTGATAAGAAGGAGTCTTCAGGAAACGAATCAGAGCCTCGTAGTCCAGCTGTACACGACCTGCATCCTGTTAAAACAAACAAACAAAATAATCACTTTGGCTTCAGTTTTTCTAACATGGAAACTCATTTTAAACCCTAAAATGAAGCAGTATGTAAGCCTCAGCATGTCCAGTACTTTACTAAAGATACACAGATGATGTATGACATGGGCCAAATGTCCAACTACTGCATATCCCAGAGCCCTCTTCATTATGTACATTTTATTTTAATATTTATCCTAAGAATGTCCTTTTTTTAGCAGGCTGTGATTGTTATAAAATTAGCTTTTGATGCTTGTTATTTTAATTATTATTCCTTAATTACTCATATTACTCATGAATCTGAATATAAGACAGCACATAATATAAGTTAAAGCAGAGTGAACTTCCCCTGAGCAAAAACAGCAGCTAAACAAAGGTTTTACTCACAGCGAACGCCTCACGGAGAGCATGCAGCTTCAGGCCGATATCAGTTACCCCTCTCTCTGTAAGATGGTCCCTAAGAAACAAAAGATTAAATGCTTAGTGTATTAAACATACATTACTCCTTTATACCATTAAACTGTGAAGAGAAGCGTACCAAGTAAAGGGCACCTCCATCTCCTCTTGGCTAAGGCTCTCCTCACTCTCCTGCAAGACACATTAGCAATAAATCATTAAAACTCACACAGTAAATGTTACAGCCTCCCATTCAGGGGAATAGCAGCATCTGTAGATACACATCAGGTCTGAAACACAGAATTACCTCAGAGTCGTACTGTTCCTCTGAATCACTGTGGGGAGAGTCAACCTGCTCCTGCTCCCAGGTGGAGGTGTTCACCTGACCATCTTTAGCCACATGCAGGAACGTGCAGGACACCTTTTTAAAGGTTTGCTGTTAAATTAAAAAAATATATAAAAACACTGCAGACCCATATGTGTACAAAATTCCAAGTGTTACTATCTACAATAAAGACTTCATGACATTGCAATAAATTTACCACATAATCCTCAAGTGGCTCCATGATGGTTTCCACCCGGTTACAGGAAAGGAGCTCTGTAACCTTCCCATATTCAGCCTTAAGAGAACAATTTGAAGTGAACACAATTAGTCACTGCAACTAACAAAAGTTTTGTGACGCCACAACAGATAATCCCTCACCTGTATGACAGTGAAATGGTCCTCGATGGTGGTCTGATAAGGGAATCCCTGCAAATGACAATTAGCTGAAACTCAAGATCTACTTCTCAAAAGTGTTCATCTAATAATCATTAATATCAATTCTCTTCATCAGAGTAACAAAGATGGTGATTACCAGCTGGTCGAAGTAGCGCGTCTTGGTGGTTTTAAACCAGCAAAACCACTCTCAGGACCCCTTATCATCCCGAGGAAGTATCCCTTAACGTCCACTGCCTAGAAATAGAGAAACTAAACATTAGAACTTGTAAAGAAGGATGTGTGTGTGTTTGTATCTCAGCTGCAGCACTGTACAATACCCCAGACTGGGAGTTGGAGGAGTCTGCAGTGTTGTACTCAACATTACAGCAGGTGCTGTTCAGCTCACCAGCACTGAGGGGCTGTGAAAAGTAGAAGATGAGGATCATCAGTGTTTTTTATCATAGCAGTTTCACACTAACACTTTCAAACATTCTGTCACTTGTAAAATCCAGAGATCAGATTTAGTAAATAAATGACAGGTTTGGTTACCAGAACAACAGCTGAAGATGTGGAGTGAGTTTCTGTGGGTAGCTGCGGCAGGATTGGCTCAACAACCTTAAGACACACACACACACACACACACACACACTTAGACAAAAGCAGCCTACACGTTTCAAATGTAGTTAAAATATTTTACTGACACATACCTGGAGGACTGAGGGAGTATCTGACGATTCTCTCAGCAAATCCACAGCTTCTGCAATAAATTAGTTTCATGTAAGTTTAATTACAACTAATATTTTCTGTTAAATGTAAAACATTAAAATGGCCAAATTTATAAGGTAGTAGAGAGAGAGACCTTGTAAATTTTTCTCTCCTTTCTTTCTAATGCTTAAAAGTTAATAAACCTGTGAGTTAGTTAGCTAGTTAATTTGTGAAGAAACAGACTAATTGTAGCATTAGTAGCTTGTGTAAATTCACTGTACATGTGACTGATTAAACTCTCTAAATCCTCAAGTCCAGGCATCCTAATGAACTCCACCTCCCCATCAGGATCCACACGCTGCCGTCTACTCAGAGGGGCTTCTTGATTGCCATCCTCTTCGTCCCACCTCCTCCTTATGCCCTGGCGTGGGACAGGAGTTATCATTGTGGCAGGAGCATAGTACATACCAGCCACAATGCTGTGGATGTCGATATTGAAATAAGGCTGGGGCAAAGGAACTGTTGAAGGCTGTGGACTCCCTGAAGGTGGTGGCCTCCTCAAAGGGGATGGGGTTTTATTTTAATAGCACTGTGTATGTTTTATACAGCAGGAAAGCCTCACTATCAAAACAAGAAGTATTTACACAAGTTATATTACTGTAATCTTCCTATAACACTGCATTAAAAACTCAGTATTTACATTTTAGCTGCATTTATAGGTGTTATACAGGGCTCTTCCAGTATCACGGCTTCACTGTTAGTCACACTGTGCACTTATTTCAATGCTTAAAAATATCTTCCCCCAAAAAATGCAGATTAAAATACATTTCTATTACAGTCTATTACTTTAGCACTTTCTTACTCCAGTGGTTCACATCCCCTTTGAGTCCAATTGTGTCTCCTCTCAAAAATTCGCCCTTTATCGTAAATTACACTACTCCTAACTATTTTATTCACGACAGCTAGAAACAAAACCTTGCTGAACAGAATTGAAACAAACAGCTTGACATTTTTGCCTAAGCTGCACTCTACATTGCCACACTAGCTCCATTTATTTGTACCGATTGGTTTTGTTCAGCTACAGACAAACACGGACAATGAAAAATCCTTAAAATAATAAGTTACTTCATGTTATTGTAAGTATTTTAACTTATTCTATTCACTCCATCAAAAAAAAAACTATGAACACTGAAAAACAATTACTTAGCTACATGCTAACTAGCCGTCTAGCTAATCTTTGCTAATACTCCTCGGCTTGACTTAGTAAACTTTAGCAAACGTTAAGTAAACATTGGGACTTTTATGAAAAGCTGATGTTAACATATCTGAAAACATCAACACTGTTTTCTTCTTCCCTGCTCGTTTCACTGGAGTCTGCCATTTTGTCCGCTAGCTTTAGCATACTGATCGTGTACGTAAAGCGATTAGCCGAATAAAGATTAGCCGAACAGAATTTCTCAAAACCATCTAATCATATAAAACGATATTCCTGATTGCGGTTTTTTGTAATAACGCGGTGTTTAAAAGACTTTATACTTAAGTGAAAAAGAGGAAACTCAGTAACTCACCGTTCCAGGGGTCGTACAGTCCGCTCCATCCGGGCTCGGGATCCACATCCGGGTGCTGAGGCTCGGCTCCTCCCCCGAAGTTCATCATCGCTGCGCTGTAGAGTCGGTGTAGGAGTCAAATCCAGTAGTGGAGTACAGAGAAATCCGAAACAGGGGTGTAGCAAAAATGCCAAAAGATAATCCAAATCTTGCGACCTTCAGAATCAGTATAAACCAACACTAACTAGTATAAAACAGCACTAACTAGTATAAACCAATATAAACCAGCACTAACTAGTATAAACCAATATAAACCAGCACTAACTAGTATAAACCAGCACTAACTAGTAACAAGAGTCAATAATGAATAAATAATAATAATAATCATAATAATAAGCTGAAATGTCCGGGAAGCCCAGGGAGTGAAGCATAGCTGAAGTTTAAGGCAGCATGTAGCTGTACAGTTAGAATTCAAGCTGTAGGACCAGTTTAAAGACGATACGACCTTAAAAAAAAAAAAACTCCTGTTTACGGCATCCACCGAAAACCTCCGAGAAAAACCGAACTGTACGGAAACCAGGAAGTGAAGTCCGTAAAAAATGCATTTACAAATTATATATTTTACATTTTATAATTTGCTCCTGCTGAACACACTCAGTGTCCTCAAGGTAGGATGATCTTTATCCTTTAATGCCACACTGTTTCTACAATAAATCATGTTAAAGTGACAGTGTTACAGTCTAATGTTATGTAGCACACAAGACACCTCATCTTGCCGTGAATTAGCCTAATGCTAGTTACCGTGCTAGCGAACCTGGCTATTGGTTTAAACTACACAATAAAATCATTAAGCTCGGTTTAAGAATTTATTTTATTTCCACAATGAAATATTTACCCCATTAGAAGTCCATTCTTAATAACCCCTTCTCCTGGTTTTAATAAAATAAATCGTGCTTAGCTTTGTGATTCAGCAGCTAGCGCGCTAACGGACTTTAGCCGATTTTTAGCGATTTCAATGACAGTGTAATATTTGGACTAATCATATCTACCGAGAGAACTTGTATATTTGTTGTAACTATTTAACACTTTATTGGTTATATTAATGTGGATATGATATTTCTCCTAATAATAGTTCACCTGCTAGTGAACATGCTGCTGCTTTAAATTACACACTAAAATCCTGAACCGAGTTGATGAGCTCGGGTAACGAGAATTTAGTTTATTTCCATAATATAATATTTACCCATTTAAAAGGTGACTTTTCACACCCCTGAGTACTGGTTTTACACTAAATCATGACTAGACTAGTGATTTAGTCAGGTCTAAAGGACTTAGTTACAGATGTATGTTATCTACCTAGAGAACTTCGCTAATCATTTCATTTACACAGTTAGCATCATGCTAGTTATCGTGCTAGCGAACTCGGCTACTGGTTTAAATGACACAATAAAATCCTTAAGCTTGGTCAAGAATTTATTTTATTTCCAGAATGAAATATTTACCCTGTTAGTAGGTCACTTTTAACAACCCTGACTACTGGTTTTACACTAAATCATGATTAGCCTTGTGATCCGCTAGCTAGCGCGCTAGCGGACTTTAGCCGATTTTTACCGATTTAAATTACACTGTAATAGTTGGACTAATTATATCTACATGTCTATTTGTTGTAATTTGTACACATTTTATCGGTAAATATAATATAAATATAATGTTTAGCCTAATGTTAGTTAAGCTGCTAGTGAACTTGGCTGTTGTTTTACATTACACACTAAAATCCTGAACGAGTTGATGAGCTTGACCAACGAGAATTTCATTTATTTCCACAATATAATACTCATCCCCATTAAAAAGTGACTTTTAACAACCCTGACTACTGGTTTTATACTAAATCATACTTAGACTACTGATTAATCAGCTCTCGCGCTAAAGGGCATGGTTACAGATGTACACCGATCAGCCATAACATTATGACCACCGACAGGTGCCGTGAATAAGACTGATGATCTCCTCATCATGGCACCTGTTAGTGTGTGGGATATATTAGACAGCAGGTGAACATTTTGTCCTCATAGTTGATGTGTTAAAAGCAGGAAAAATGGGAAAGTGTAAGGATTTGAGCGAGTTTGACAAATGGTGATGGCTGCACGACTGGATCAGAGCATCACCAAAACTGCAGCTCTTGTGGGATGTTCCCGGTCTGCAGTGGTCAGTATCTATCAAACGTGGTCCAAAGAAGGAACGGTGGTGAACCGGTGACAGGGTCATGGGCGGCCAAGGCTCACTGATGGACGTGGAGAGTGAAGGCTGACCCATGTGGTCCGATCCACAAGACGAGCTACTGTTGCCCAAATTGCTGAAGAAGTTAATGCTGGTTCTGATAGAAAGGGGTCCGAATACACAGTAAATCACGGTTTGTTACTTATGGGACTGCATAGTCAGGGCGCCCATGTTGACCCCTGTGCACCACTGAAAGCACCAACAATGGGCACGTGAGCATCAGAACTGGACCACGAAGCAATGGAAGAAGGTGACCTGGTCTGATAAATCAAGTTTTCTTTAACATGGCGTGGATGGACGGGTGTGTGTGCACATGGCACCAGGATGCACTATGGGAAGAGGGCAAGCTGGCGGAGTCAGTGTCATGCTTTGGGCAATGTTCTGCTGGGAAACCTTTTGGGTCCTGCCATCCATATGGATGATGCTTTGACATGAACCACCTACCTAAGCATTGTTGCAGGCCATCTACACCCTTTCATGGTAACGGTATTTCCTGATGTCTGTGGCCTCTTTCAGCAGGATGATGCACCGTGCCCCAAAGCAAAAATGGATCAGGAATGGTTTGATGACCACAACAATGAGAATGAGGTGTTGACTTGGCTTCCAAATTCCCTAGATCTCAATCCAATCGAGCATCTGTGGGATGTGCTGGACAAACAAGTCCAATCCATGGAGGCCCCACCTCGCAACTTACAGGACTTAAAGGATCTGCTGCTAACATCTTGGTGCCAGATACCACAGCACACCTTCAGGGATCTAGTGGAGTCCATGCCTCGACAGGTCAGGGCTGTTTTGGCAGCAAAAAGGGGACCAACAGCATGTTAGGCAGGTGGTCATAATGTTATGGCTGAGCAGTGTATGGTATCTACCTAGAGAACTTCACTAATGGTTTCATTTCCACAATATCATAGTGAGTATAAAGGTTTTAATAATTATACAGTATAATATTTTTTATAGATTTGGGTGGTGGACAGGGGCAGGAGGTTTTAGAGAGTTTAATCAGGTCACATGTACAGTGAATTTACACAATCTGACTGCTACAATTTTTCTGTTTCTTCACAAGTTAACTAATTATCAAACTCACTGCTTTATTAACTTTTATGCATTAATAGGAAAGTTTGATATTGTGTAATTGAAGAGTCATAATTCTGAGTCACAGAAAAATAATCTATTGCAGAGCCTGTGGATGTGCTGGAGGAATCAGCAGATACTCCCTCTGTCCTCCAGGTATGTGTCAGTTAAATAGTAATATTTTAACTTCATTTAAAACCTACAGGCCACTTTTTTCTAAGTGTGTGTGTGTGTGTGTGTGTGTTTGTGTGTGTGTGTGTGTGTGTTAAGGTCATTGAGCCAATCCTGCAGCTGCTGCCCACCGAACCACACGAAGAACCTTCAGCTGTCGTTCTGGTAAGAAAATCCTTCATTTATTTCCTAAAGCCAATCAATGGATTTTACAAGGTTGTTTTTACTGTAAAGAATGTTAGTATAAATCTGATATGATAAGAAGCACTTATGATCTTCATGCTCTACATTTCACAGCCGCTCGATGCTGATGAGCCGGACAGTGCCTGCCGTGATGTTCAGTGTGTGTCTGTAGTCTCCTCCCTCTCCCAGGTATTCTACACTGCTGTAACTGAGATACAAACACACAAACATCCTTCTTTACAAGATCTAATGTTAAGTTTTGTTTCTCTATTTCTGGCCAGTGGACATAAGCAGAGACATCATTGGAATGATGAGGGGTCCAGAGAGTCGGCTCTGCTGGTTTGAAAGCGCAGAGACACACTGCTTGACTCGCGAGGTAATCACAGTCTTTATTACTCTGATGAAGAGAATGGACATTTTTGAACTGACATGATTTTTAGAAGAGCACTTTTGTGAAATGTGGTTGTAGATCTTGAGTTTCATCTAATTGTCTTTTACAGGGATTCCCTTATTATACCAGTGATAAGGAGAGTTTCACTGGCATTCAGGTAAGGGATTATTCATTGTGGCATCACAAAATGTTATGAACTGCAGTGACTAATTGTGTTTGTGTGTTTTAAGTTTGTTGAGCCGAACATCCAGCTGCTGCCCACAGAACAACCTCAAGACCCTTCACCTGTTTTTCTGGTAACCAAAGCTTTCATTTATTTCCTAAAGCTGATCACTGGATTTTACAAGGTTGTTTTTACTGTAAGTGACAGAATATTAGTATGAAACTGCTGTGATCAGAAGCACTCATGATCTTCCTGCTCTACTTTTCACAGCCGCTCGATGCTGGTGAGCTGATCAGCGCTTGGTGTAATATTCAGTTCCTCTCTGCACAGGCCTCCATCTCCCAGTTCAAGGTATTCTACAGTGCAGCAGCTGAGATACAAACACACAAACACCCGTCTTTACAAGTTCTAATGTTAAGTTTTGACTGGCAATTTGGGTGATCAGTAAAGTGCTGTAATATCTTAATGTTGCATAAAATGACACATAACCCAGCACACTTGCTCATTTGACTGATGTAGGATACAACTAAGCTGAAAGATAAGGGTCTTACTCAACCAATGCTGCTTGGAAGTGTGCTGGAATTTGAACACAACCTTCTGATCAAGCCTTCTGTCACTGAGCCATTACAACCATGCCAGAGCAACACCATAACTAGTTTGCATTGATTCAGCTATTTCTCCCACTGAATTAATGGCACTTAAAGATTCCAGTGAAGCAGTGCAAGCTAGCTGTAGTGATGGCTTTGAGTCTCTGATAAGAAGGTTGTGTGTTCAAGTCCCAGCACAAAACATAACTTCCTTGATTGTACCCTTGAGCAAGACACTTCTTCTTTTTCTTATTTTTGTCCTGTATTGATTTTGACCCATAGTTTGTTGTCTCTGTAGGACACAGTCCAGAAGGAAACCTGCACTAAGGGACTCAAAGTAGATATCCTCAGTTTTGTTGAATATGTGGCAATAACCAACCCAAACACAAGAAGTATAGCTGTGGTGCTGGAAGAGAAAATTGTGCTTGATGATGTTAATGACCTGCCAAATGCATTTGCTTTACTTTTTGGTATCATTTATGCACTTAACATTGAGTACCTGAAGAAGTATACCTTCGAGGTGACCCAGACATTATTTCTGCACCTTGGCTCTCAGTGTACTGCAAGAGTGCAGTCATTGAAGAATAAGCTTCTGAAGCTGGATGTTTAATCTTGGCTGCTGTTTATAAAAAAGTTAACAGTTATCTATGCACTTTCATAGTTTTGTTATTGGAGCTGAGTTTGTTGGACTTGTTTGTTGAACTGTTCAAGCTGCAGCTGTGAAGCCATAACAAAGTCATTTTTGGTCTTTTTCCATTGTTTTACCCAAATCTGATTACTTAGAAATATACAGAATACTTGCTGACTCAAAAGGTTCAGACTGTAGTTTCATGGCCATAGCAGTGAATCCAGAAAAAGTCGTCGTTGTATATTTCTCAATATTTCATCTAGTTGTGTTTTGTATTCAGTGATTATTTGTTCTTTTTATTTGTTTTGGTCTCAAAATCTCTAATACTGCTTTTTTCACTCCTTGGACTCAGATTGTTTATGTACCATTGTTTAATTCAGGCTTACTCTTTTATAATTGGTGCAAAATTTTATATCGTTTTTTTATTCCTATTTGCAAACTTTCTTTCATGTTTGTATCGATTTATTACATTATAATTGATATTTTATTGAAGATAAATGATATTAATATTGAAAAGAGAGCTTTTTGTAAAATGTATATTCAGTGCCATGAATAATGTCTGGATTTTTGGTTGTGGTCATTTGTTTCTGTTTACTGGAGAGTTATTGAGGCTCAATGCCTTGGTTTTATTAAATGTTATTCAATAAATAATAGCATTTATTCAAGTTGGATTGATTCATATTTTGTCTTGGAAAAGTCTCTAAATATCTGTTCACTCTTAAACTCTTCCAGTAATCAGTTCTGCTGTTTGTAACACCTCAGCTTATGGACAGACTGAGATGCAGACAGATACCATGAGCACAGACACAGCTCTTATTTTATATGCCACCATTTGCTCTTTAAAGACTTGTCTCATTTGTTTTAAAATGGATTTGAATGGGCTTGAACACGCGTATGAAAACAAACAAAACGTTACACGTCTCATTATCAACTTCTTTGGAACATTTATTAATAAACTTGAACAAGCATCGGCTCTGTACATCCGACATTAACACTATAAACGTTTTACATAGAGTGCATTGTATAACGTAATGACATCACACCCAAATGAACCGTAATACATTCAATAAAACAAGAGTAGTTCGGCTGATGCCGTAATCTAACGAGTAAGAGTGCAATACTTAACACCCACACTTGCTCTTAGCTTATTAAGTTACCTGAAAACAAAATAACAAATAAGGCTTCTCTTTCACATAAACGATGTAAACATAAACCTTTTACTCTTTTAAGTACCAAACATGTCTCGAGCAAACCTCTTTAACTTTAGCTTAGTGGCTGGCTTTGTCATAATGTCAGCAACCATTTGCTCTGTAGGTATTCCAAGATTACCTTGCCATCATTCACAGTTTCCTTTATAAAGTGCTACTTGATGTCAATGTGCTTGCACCTTTGCCTGTAAACTGGGTTTCTGGCTATTGCTATTGTACCTTGGTTGTCTTCATACACTTTTGTTTGTACGTATTGGTATGTATCCATACCTTTGAGTAGCTGCTCTAAGTAGATACATTCCTGAATGGCTGATGATAAGGACATGTATTCTGCTTCACAAGTAGATAATGCTACTGTTGGCTGTTTTCTGGGTTTCCATGAGATCAGAGTAGTAGAGTAGTAGAGGTCACAGTATTTATTTCCACAATGAAATATTGAAATTTGGAGATTTTAGAGACTCAATGGTGAGGGTCAAAATAATCTGTGGGATTCCTGATAATGGTCTCAGGGAAAGACTGTTATGTGAACCAGCTCTGACACTGGAGAAATCAGTCAATATGTGTAGACCTGCTGAAATAACTTGTGCACAAGCCAAGGAACTACATAGAGAAGATGCTGCAGTGCAGGCCATTAAAAAAGAGGAGCAAAACACATTTTGCAAAGCAAAAGCAGCAAAGAATGAAAATCCCAAAGAGTAAATGTTGAAGATGTGGAGGCAAAATCTGCAACAATAATGTCTCTCCTGCGATGTCTTGCAGACCAAGATGACCTGTTAGACCTCCTGAAAGGCTTACTGAAATTTGTTAAATATTTCAAGGACTGGGGCTATATTCATGTGTTTTACCTCTTTTCTCTCTCTTATGTTAGTCAGCATGACTATGTTGGCAGATTTGCGCTCCCAAACCATTCTCCAGAAATCAGCCACTGTCTCCGGTTTCGGACCTGCAAACAGACCTTTTTAAAGCTTTCCAGCAGAAAGTCATGACATTCAGTAAATTCATTCTGACATTCACTCTTCTGATCTGTATGCTGTGTAACGTGTGGGTGACTGCTTCTGTGTTAGAATCTTGAAAACTGATGAAACCCTCAGATGAAAGGTCACTTACACTAACTACTAGCTGTAGTTAAGTTTAGGTCTACACATATTGACCGCTTTCTCCAGTGTCAGAGCTGCTTCACATAACAGTCTTTCCCTGAGACCATTATCAGGAATCCCACAGACTATTTTGTCCCTCACCATTGAGTCTCTAAAATCTTCAAATTCACAAGTCTTACTTAGTGTGTGCAGTTCCGCAAGGTACTGGTCAAAACTCACTCCTTGTGTCTGGTCAGCAGAGAAAAACTTCTCAAAAGTGACATTCTTACTTGGCACGAAGTATTATGGAACATGTGCCACACACAAGACCTGAAATAATTGTTTGGTCTAAAAACCACACACCTGGCAACACACAAACATCATCTGACATTCACTGAATTGAACTAGATGACTGTTCCTGAGAAAATTCAGCAACTTATTATTTCAATCAATTTACGCACTAGGCTTTCTCACAACAAATCAATCTCACTGTTGGATATGTAATCTAATGATGATGAGGTAGTTCTAGGTTTCGCCTTGTTTTATATAAGCTGTATCCGATACTGCCATCCTGTGGTGAGATTGAGAATTGCCCTAATACAGGAGACTTACTATCAGGTACCACAGAGTATAGAAGTAATGCATTAAGTCTCTTTATATACTTTCACAAGAAGACCAGCCTGTAACCACTTAATGAAATAAAAATAATAAATGAATTAAATGACTTGAATGAAATTTGTTTTTATACTTGTACTTCTTGATATAATAAATAGCTTTTCTTTTCTTTTCTTTTTTAAACACTTCAGTTTCAGACATCTGAATCAGTGTTTATAAGTTAGGTCTGGTGATTAATTTCAGCTGGAGGATGTGGAAAGAAAACAAGGCCTGTCCCTGCACTTTCCTTCACTTAAAGCACTCTGAAACTTCCTTCAGGATGAATGTAAAAGTTTACAGAATTGCCATATTTGGCTGACGGTCTGTGTGCTCAGCTGTTTAAAGAGGCAGAAGGCCATCATACAGAGGTGGCAGCAGGAATAACACAGGCTACTGACTTAACACCTTACTACACACTGTGTCACTTTAAATTTCATTCATCTCAGGTTACTTTTAGAAGCATTACTGCACTTTAAAGTTTTGGACCCTGTGTTTTCTATAATGTATAATTTTCATTTTGAATGTACTTTTTTGTGATTTCAGTATTTATACCCTATACTCTTATACTTACACTCTACCCATGTGTGTACTTACCCCCACTGTTACCCATAGCCCCTCCCTGCATGCTTAGTCTCGTCAGCACTGTGAATGTCATACATGTGTCTCAGACCTTGAGTCCAAGAGAATTATTATTTCATCTCATCACACTGTATGTGGCTGTGATTATCTTGAAATACCGCATAGTTAAAGCTCTGTGAAGAGATTCTGGCACTTAGGTTTAAAACACTTAAATCCTCATTATTCCCATCCTACAGTTCTGTTATTTATTTTAAAGTAAATTGTTCTTCATAAGTATACCAGTAATTGTTAAGAAGTTTCTGTCAGTTCACATTTCACAATACAAATCAAATCCAGCTCCAAGAAGAGATTCAGGGTCTAAGGTGATCTGTTATAAAGAAGGTATCAGCTTTCATATAAGCATTTCTTTAATGTTAACTAATGCAGTAAATAAAGTAAGTTAACAGAGCCTTAATGTAAAGTGTTATCACAGTATGTTTATATGGTTTATTACTCACATAAATAATTGTAATGTGATAAATGTATTGATTATGTCCACTGAAAAAAAATCAGCTGAATCAGAATAAACCTAAGCTTTTAAAGTTTATTTGTAGAAAACATTGTTTTCCTTCTAGGATTAAGCTCTTATTAATGCTCAATATTCTTAAATGGAGGCTTGTGCTCTAGTCATCTCTTAATTTTGGGCAAACAAAGTTTGCATTAGTCCACCCTCACAGGTTTTTTTTAAAAAATTTTTTTAACATTTCACAGGCTGAAAGACTGAATTTGTCAAATGTCAGATTCATTCAATCACCGCAAAACAAAAGACTTGAAGAAACCAACTCGGGTAAAACAACAAATCTACGCATGGAGTCCAAAATTCTGTGACCACATTAATAATCCGGGATTTTTCTTCAACTGCATTTTTTCCTATTTAAAATATAGAAAGTAAACAATAGTTCATTTAAGATTCTGTACTCTTTCTAGGTGTCTATTTAAAGGTCAGATTTTCCTCATGTCTGATCTTTTTTACTGAAGCATGTGTTCAAGTGACACACTGATGCATTTGATCTAAAATGGCTTGTAAGGTTTTACATAAACTTGTGGTGTCCATGCAGCTCAAATGCACACACTCATTTAAAGCAAAAAAGGCAACATGCTAAATGCTAGAAGCTCAGAAAGGCATCTTGCATAAATTTCAAAGATTTTACTTCAAGTTGTTGTCAAATAATATAATCTGTAAAACAAACTGATGTATTAAATTAGAAAAAAATGCCAAAAAGAAGCATTTTTACTAGTGGTCTCAGACATTTGGACCCCACTATATATTTTATTATGGCCTTTGCAAGGCTATAAAGTGTCCAGCTTTTATATATTTCTTTTCTGTTTTGTACATTCCTTATTTTGAAGGCTAGTGTATTAATTTAAGTGTGTTCATTTATGACAGAAATGGCCTCAATGTGTCTTAAAATGTCCTTGTTTTGTCTGTGCAGGCAACATTTATAACTGATTCCAGGTGTTTTGAGGAAATGCATCTCAAGCTCTGACATACTGCTGTGGCTGAAATTGATTTTTAAGACACTAATGTACATGGAAGTTGCTGGACAAAGCTCAGTCTGATGGTGTGGTTTTAGATCATTTGTGGCATATCTTGCTTCTTGTCATAGATAAATGTGATCTGTCTGAAAATGGAAAAATGGTGTTGGCAGTAGGACTAAAAGGGAACTGGAAGCAAACATTTTGATCAGTGGAGTTAATAAAGCTTATCTAACAGTTAGAACAGCTGTCCTGTGTTGTAATTATTTTATTGTTCATATTCTTCTTATTAACATGAGTTAATCATAATGGACTTTATACTGGACAATGGCAGCACACAGAGCGCTTACATTAAATAAATGATGTTTATTATTATTTTTGTGGGAAATGGTGATGGAGTTCTAACTGAAAGACTACAAACTAAAATATATCATCCTATCATCACATACTCTCCCATCCAGCATGTCTAGACAAACATGCGTACACATGCACACGTGCACACAATCTTGGTATTTCCAATGACCTTCGTATTGGTGTAGATATTTAATGGAACATGCCATTTCAGAGGCTTGTACCAATCACTGTAGTTCCATAAAGCTCAGTCTTTACAATATGAATAGGTAAAAATCATCTTCTGTTGTGACCTAAATCTTTATAAACTACTGTGTTGAGACAGTGTGTAGAATTCATGCACTTGTCAGCCGTAAGAGTGTTTTATATTCTGACTCACATGTCAACAGAAACAGAAGCTGAATAGATTCTGGATGAAGCCTTAAAAAATAATCAGACATGATCTTCCATGAGAGCATTCTCTGGACATCAAATAAACCCAATAAATAGTAAAATACTAATAAAATAATAAAGTAGTAATAAAATAAAGGACAAATAATAAGAAACGCGGAAAACATGCTGATTTATTTTGTTAGTTCAGATTCATTCTGGTTTAAATGTTTTATCATTATTTACAGTAACTTTAGGAGATAAAACTCATTCATAATGGTTAATAAAGGTGTCATGAAGACGCTGTGATTTCTATTTCACCAGCAGAGGGCGCGCTGAGACTGTCAAATATTCCCTAACAAGAACCTGAAACATCTCAATGGCGCCATCTAGAGGGAATCGTGCAGAAAATTATTTCTGTATCTTTGAGAATTTTTTAAAAGCATCAAATTTTTTTGGTAAACGGAAATGAAATACGTTGTGGAAGTGCAATTTTCATACGTTTTCATTAAGATTAAAATGGATTAGAATATAGCTCATATCTGTATATATGATTATATCTACATATATGATACAGTATAAACAACTCAATTCAATTCAGTTCAAAGTGTTTATTGTCTTGTGCACAGTGAGGAAAACAAGTTTCCCTGTACAATGAAATTCTTTCTTTGCTTTTCACAGTTAATGCCAAGACAAGTCACACACACAAAAATATAACTCAGTGTTCTAGTATTCAGTAGCATATGGTGAGATGTTTAACTGTTTAATTGTTTCATCTCAGTACACACACACACACACACACACACACACTCTCTCTCTCTCTCTCTCTCTCTCTCTGACAGCATTTCACACAGTAACATGACTGTTGTTTTAGAAAAATACTGATATGTAATACAGCAATACTCTACTCTTTTTACTGTGTAATTATATGAGAAACAAATGAGAAATGTTTATGATGTGTTATAAAAAAAGACACTTGAGACACGTGTGTAATGAACCAAAAAATAATGTATTAACTATTTACAAGCAATGACAAACTGTACACTTATTACAGATATTAATATTTTATATAATATTTTAACATTTTATACCACAACACATTTGTATAACTTAATAGTAAAAGTCTTAAAAATGTAATATTTACATATTTACAACAATGCATAATTCAACAACAATACAATTATATTTATTTATTTATTAATATAAATGACGATAATACACATAACATAAATAAACAACATTAATATATTATAATTTTATAATTATAAAAATCCTATACATTTAATACAAATTAAATGCAAATGCAAAAAAAAACAAGACTCACATTTTTATCTAGATGCCATAATTACTTTAATCATACCACAATTATATCATTAAAATGATTTACATTTAGAGATTATGCTAGAGATGGTGGTAAGAATCCTCTGGATGCCTGCGCAATCACACCGAGATTCATAAAGTGACCGAATGATGTAGCTATGAACTATGGGCTATGAGCTCATAAGAGGTGTTCTTAAAAAACTACAGAAGAGGCCTGAGCATGAACACTGGGCTCTTGGGTCTACTGAAAATTTTGGGAACAGGTTACATAGTTAGCTCCAAAATGTTTTTTTAAATTTTTTTCCAACACAACAGACGAGAAGGTATCAAGCGGATTCTCACCACCCCACGTGTTTAAAAGGCTGAAATACTTACATAATTATTAAAAAAGACTAATGCTGAAATCTAGGGGTGAAATAATTATCACACATACTTACCACAGATACTTACCATACATCATGGATATGAGGTGATGAACATGAGGTGATGACTGAGCTTCTGAACTTTTGAACACCTCTCCCATGTAAATAGAAACCAAGTTAACGGGGAAACGGATGATCCATACAGGTGGTGGGATCCATACAGGAGAGAGACCTCTCATAGGTGGGGATGGGCTCCTCACAGGTGGTGGGATCCATACAGGAGAGAGACCTCTCATAGGTGGGGATGGGATCCTCACAGGTGGTGGGATCCATACAGGAGAGAGACCTCTCATAGGTGGGGATGGGCTCCTCACAGGTGGTGGGATCCATACAGGAGAGAGACCTCTCATAGGCCAGATGTCATTGTCCTCAGAGTCACTGAGCTCTCTGTTGTAGCTGAGCTCATCCTCCGGAAACACAAACGTCTCCCTCTGTGTCCCTGTGTCAAAGAAGATAAACAGACAATGTGGCACATTTAAAAACGTCTCATAAAAAGAAGCAGAAACCCTTTTTAATAGCACTGTGTATGTTTTGTAAAGCAGGAAAACCTCCCTATCAAAACAAGACGTATTTAGACAAGTTATATTACTAAGAGTAATTCTGCAGTATGATTAATGCTGTCACACCTAGACTACAGTCTACTGGTCAAATTTAAGAAAAAGTGTCGCAAAAGAAACATAACATTACTTTTTATAAAAAAATAACTAAGTAATGCAAGTAGTTACTTTTTTAGGGAGTAACACAATATTGTAACGCATTACTTTTAAAAGTAACTTTCCCCAACACTGAATATAATATATAATAAAATATATAATAAAATAACAAATATATAATATATTTGTTATTTTTCACATTTTAGTAAACCATTTAAAGGTTGTGAAATTCTGTAAAAATGATCTGTATATGAGTGAAAAATTCAGTTTGTGTTGCATTTAAAGGAAACTTTTATACATATACTGATGGCTAAAAATAATCAGAATGAGACCGCAATAGGAACAAATATAAACATTTATTTAAGCAAAGTCTATAAGAAGTATACAAATAAGTTTATTTCTAAACAATTCTATATATGTATTTACAATCTATAGGCTATTGATGGGAATAGGGGGAGTGGGATAGGAACAGAGGGATAGATTAATAAGGGATGATTATTAAGGGATGAGGGATCTTAAATGCTAAGGTTAAGCCCTTCTTCAGGTCCTGGGGTTCACTGTACAAACCTGTAGGAAAGAAAAGAGATTTTTTAAATATTAAGTTGATCAAAAATAGAAATAAAATGATTTCATACTTACATGTGGAGCCTGAGCAATGTAGGAAAAAGAAGTGAGAGAAAAGAAGATGAAATGAAACAGAGGAAGAAAAGATGAAGTGGGTAAGGGGAAAGACATTGCTCAGAGCTCCTCCAAAATGTCCATCATCAGCTGGACGTGCAGCTTAAGGAGTCGCTGAACTGTGGTGGCTAAGGCTGCTGGGTCACTGTAGAGCTCCAGAGGCTGAGTGAAGAGTACTTCAGCAAGTTCTGTAAGGTAATCCTATTGACAAATTACACACACATCCAACATAGTGTCACTGAGTTTAAGATACAATCCTGAGAATTTGTGGATCGTGGCATCAGAAGATATTCAACACTTACAATAAGCACTGTGAAGTACAGCTCTGCTGCAGGCTCCCACACGTCCACGTCCCACATGCTGAAGAGCGCAAGCAGGCGCTCCAAGAAACCTCCCTTAAACTTTTGGAAAGAAAGACAAGCTTCATTAATGCCATGTCTTATCAGGTTTAAAAAATATGGAAAAAGAAAACCAGATCAAATAGACCATGTTCTGAAACTCAAACATTGCTTAGAAATCTCCTGATAAGACACTTACTGGTTGAGGTTTTGAGCCATTTATAAAGTAGCTGAAGAAAATCAGCTCAAAAAAACATCCAGGAAGTTGTAGTGGTGGTCCTGCACAGAGTAGAAAAGATACAAAAATAAATTAGCTTTACATATTGGAGTCCTGTTTTCTATATTAGCAAAATCTGTTATCTTTAAACATCTGTCATTTCACACAGGCGTTTATTAGCTTACACAGGAGCTGAGCTCTGCTTTAATCGATTCCTGATTGGAAGGCGTCCTCAGGAATCGAATCAGGGTCTCGTAGGCCAACTGCACACCAACTGCATCCTGTTAAAGCAAACGAAAAAATCTCTGTAACTCACTTTGGCTATGGCTGAGAAACTGA